>NC_091115.1:20000-170000 GCF_024713975.1 Paralichthys olivaceus
ATTTCAACGGCCCAGTCATCCAATGAAGCAAGAGTGTCGTCAAGATACTTCAGTAGACCCCCAACAGGTGCATACTTGACCCCTGTCTGGCACAGACTATTTGTTAACACCGCTAGGTAGCCCTAGTCTGGCCACTTAGGGTTGAGGCATCAGGGTCATCCTGCAAAGAGGTAATAAAATCATGGAGCTTAAAGACCTATTCAGGGTCTCCCCAAAGATGATCAGATCCCTTGACTATGCAGTGCTTTCAAAGCCCCCCAAGGATAGGGGAAGTCAGGGACAGCCGTGGTAAACACAGCCTTCGTGGTCCCCCAGGATTGATGCCAGGATATCCACACATCTTATCATCACTTTCATCCCCTTTTTTATTATATTGGTTAAAAAACAACCAATTTTACAGTTATTGAAACTGGAGACCACAGGAACTATTCACAACAAAAGTTAGGGTTAGGGTTAGGTCCTATCGGGGATGGTACCAATCGATGCGCAATACCCGAATTAGTGGGGGTAGAGCCAACTTGCAAGTCGCTCCGACCTTCACAAAAAAAGTTATTCAGGAATATCTCCTCAGATTTTGGGGGATTTCGTTGTTCGACCCCTTCCGAAGGTCGGAGAAGCTCGGGGATGGGACCAATCGATCCGCAGGACCCAAATTAGTCCAGACCGAACCACTTTCTAAGTCGCTCCGACCTTCACAAAAAAAGTTATTTTAGAATATCTCCTTCTCCTATGTGCTTTCATCCCTTATCCCTAACCCTAACCCTAACCCTAACCCTAACCCTAACCCTAACCCTAACCCTGACCTTCACAAAAAAAGTTATTTTAGAATATCTCCTTCTCCTATGTGCTTTCATCCCTTATCCTAACCCTAACCCTAACCCTAACCCCTAACCCCTAACCCTAACCCCTAACCCTAACCCTAACCCTAACCCTAACCCCCTAACCCTAACCCTAACCCTAACCCTTTCATCCCTTATCCTAACCCTAACCCTAACCCCTAACCCCTAACCCCTAACCCTAACCCCTAACCCTAACCCTTAACCCCCTAACCCTTAACCCCCTAACCCTAACCCTAACCCTAACCCCCTAACCCTAACCCTAACCCTAACCCCCTAACCCTAACCCTAACCCCTAACCCTAACCCTAACCCTCTAACCCCCTAACCCTAACCCTAACCCCCTAACCCCCTAACCCTAACCCCTAACCCTAACCCTAACCCTAACCCTAACCCTCTAACCCTAACCCCCTAACCCTAACCCCCTAACCCCCTAACCCTAACCCTAACCCCCTAACCCTAACCCCCTAACCCTAACCCTCTAACCCTAACCCTAACCCCAACCCTAACCCCTTTCCAAGTCGCTCCAACCTTTACAAAAAAAGTTATTCAAGAATATCTCCTTCTCCTATGTGCTTTCATCCCTTATCCTAACCCTAACCCTTTAAAACAGATGTATGTCCAAAGGAAAACAGCAGGTGATATGCAAGAGTACAGTACTGATGGCATGTGTGCCTAAGTGCATTGTGTTTGACTCACCATTTCAACGGCCCAGTCATCCAATGAAGCAAGAGTGTCGTCAAGATACTTCAGTAGACCCCCAACAGGTGCATACTTGACCCCTGTCTGGCACAGACTATTTGTTAACACCGCTAGGTAGCCCTAGTCTGGCCACTTAGGGTTGAGGCATCAGGGTCATCCTGCAAAGAGGTAATAAAATCATGGAGCTTAAAGACCTATTCAGGGTCTCCCCAAAGATGATCAGATCCCTTGACTATGCAGTGCTTTCAAAGCCCCCCAAGGATAGGGGAAGTCAGGGACAGCCGTGGTAAACACAGCCTTCGTGGTCCCCCAGGATTGATGCCAGGATATCCACACATCTTATCATCACTTTCATCCCCTTTTTTATTATATTGGTTAAAAAACAACCAATTTTACAGTTATTGAAACTGGAGACCACAGGAACTATTCACAACAAAAGTTAGGGTTAGGGTTAGGTCCTATCGGGGATGGTACCAATCGATGCGCAATACCCGAATTAGTGGGGGTAGAGCCAACTTGCAAGTCGCTCCGACCTTCACAAAAAAAGTTATTCAGGAATATCTCCTCAGATTTTGGGGGATTTCGTTGTTCGACCCCTTCCGAAGGTCGGAGAAGCTCGGGGATGGGACCAATCGATCCGCAGGACCCAAATTAGTCCAGACCGAACCACTTTCTAAGTCGCTCCGACCTTCACAAAAAAAGTTATTTTAGAATATCTCCTTCTCCTATGTGCTTTCATCCCTTATCCTAACCCTAACCCCCTAACACCCTAACCCTAACCCTTTTCACCGTTTATACCCTTCCAAAGGTCGTAGAGACCCGGGGATGGTACCAATCGATCGGGAATACCCGATAAGGTAGAGAGAGCCTACTTTTAAGTCTCTAGGACCTTCAGAACAAAAGTTATTCAAGAAGGGCCTGTGAGCTTTTTCTCAATTTCACCATTCGACCCCTTCCGAAGGTCGTAGAGACGTGGGGGTGGTACCATTCGATCGGGAATACCCGAATTAGTGGAGGCGGAGCCAACTTTGAAGTCTCTAAGACCTTCAGAAAAATAGTTATTCAAGAAGGTTATCATCCTGTATCTTAACCCTAACCCCAACCCTAACCCCTAACCCTATCTCAGGGACCAAAGGTCGTGGCTTCCAAGCACTGCCACCAACAGAAAGAGCACCCCTGAAAATGGGGTGGTAGCCAAAGTCCCGAGTCTCTGGCACCCCGGGAAATAGCGTGTCCACAGAGCCGGACGCGGACACGCTTGGCTATTATCCCCTTACCCTAACCCTAACTTATTAGAGTTTTAAAAAATCGGTAAAACTCATCTTCACTTTTAAAAGACGGATGTCCAAAAGAAAAAAGAGAAATAACACTTTCTGAAATACATACAATGAAAGAATAAAAATACTGGCAAAAGTTACTTTAAAAAGATGGAGGTCCAAAACAAAAAAGAAAAAACTTCTCTACGACCTTCACAAAAAAAGTTATTCAAAAAAGGCCCATTATAGCCCCCTGGTTTTTATCATTTACCCCCTTCCGAAGGTCGTAGAGACTCGAGGATGGTACCAATTGACCAGGAATACCCGAATTAGTATAGACGTAGCCTACTTTGAAGTCTCTACAACCTTCAGAGCAAAAGTTATTCAAGAAGGGCCCATCTCAGTGTGGTTATCATCCTGTATCCTAATCCCTAATCCAAGCACCTGTGATTTATTCACACACATAAATAGACAAATGACAATCACAGTTACCCAAAAATTGGTTACCTCAATAAGGATGGTGGGGGATAGACCACTATACAAAACGGGAGGCAACAAGGCCATCCCCGTAACTAGGACCAGGGACCATCATCCTGAGAGAAGGACTGAGCACCTCCCGCGACCTTTCACAGAAGATGGGCTCAGATCCATTACCCCAACAGTTTCATCTTTGGATTAACATTCACAAGGGACAGGGCATATGAAGACTAGTACCTCTTTGTGGTCACAGGAAGGCCTCTCAAGCTTGTACAGGGCACCATCTCCTCATTCACAGCCTGAACATCCTGAAAAGGTGGCTCCTTCAATTCTCCCTCCTCTTTTGCCTGAGTGGTGGGACCACAGTAAGTGAGAGAAGCCTGTCCAGGCTAAACTCCGCCCCAAACGGGACTGTCAACTCTGCCTCCCCCTGCTGCCTTAAGAGAGGTGAGGAGAGGGACTTTTTTTTTATTATTTATCATTTATTATTCTGGTATTTTTTTCAAGGTGTTGACCTCAAGTAATTTTTTAATATTTTATCTAGTGTCAAAGGGAGTCTCAGATCTTGGGTTAGTTCTGGCTACAGCCATGAACAGAACCTGTTGGTTCCATTCTTTGACCTTCAGCTTTGAACATTGTCCCGTCTTATCATCACTTTCATCCCCTTTTGTATTAGTGAAAATACAACAAACTTTACAGTTATTGAAACTAGAAAAACCAGGAACTATACAATCAATGGTTGAGGTCAATATGAATATTTATCTAAAAACCTTAAGACAAATGGACTCATATTTAAGAAACAACTTTTTACATTTTATTGTAAAGGTTTGAGGTCAGAATAAATTTGACAATCCAACTACACAAGGAATATGTAGAGGTATATGTCCCTTGTCTAGCAGATCTTGTGGCAATTTCTATTAATCAAGCACAAAGTCAACACTTCTTTCTTTTTTTTAATTCAGCATCTGCAGATGGACTCACAGTACACATTATTATCCACAGCCCCCTTCCATTGCGAATGTATTACTCTCCTGATGTCATCTTATCAGTGTGGAAGACATCCTGTCTTCCCATTTCTGAGGACAACCCTGGAGTGACTACCCCGGCTGTGAGATCCCAACCATATACAGAGAGATACATACAGTTAAAATCTATGAGCAATAGATTGTAAACCTAAATTTGCCATTTTAGATCTGGGCAATCTTCCACACACTCATCTGCTCGTTCAATATCACATACACAAATGACAACATTTTCATGACAATCTGTTATGAGATGTCCTTCTCATTCAGTTAATTCAGGAATCTTGAATCTAGTCTTCTCATCCACTGTTCTGTTCTTCTTGTCCGGTAGGTTAGGATTTTTCCTATAAGCCAATATTACTTTGAATTTCTCTCCCAGTCTCTTGAAAATTAATTTTGATTCTTAAGTTGGCCTGTGTAGAAAATTTAGAGTACACTAAGTTCAAGGAGATCAGCTGGAACATATCCTTTCAAATCCCAGTAATTGAAATTCCTGGAAAGACATATTTTGGGTGGAAGCTCTGTTTGTGCAACAGAACATGTGTATCTGTTGGTTTGAAGTACACTTTTGTGTGTGGATACTCCTTTGTAGACAGTACTATCCAGAGAGTTTACCTTAGTGTCACTTGTTTCTGGTTCCACCTCGACGAAGTTGTGGTGGTTGTTACGGGTGTTTACAAAGGTTCGGAAGTCTTCTTTGGAGTGGGTCCAGATTCCCCAGATATCATCAACATATCTCAAGTATTGTGTTGGGATTTTGTTGCACTTCTGGAAGGCAGTCTCCTCCCAATCTGCCATGTATATGTTTGCATATGCTGGGGAAAATCGTTTGCCCATCACTGTCTCTTACTTGAAGGAAATATTGTCCATTAAACTGGAAGTCATTCCTGGTTTGACTTAAATATAGAAGATGCAGAATTTCTTGGTCCAGAATCAGCTGAGTCCCAGGTCTCAGGTCAGGATCAGCTGCTCCAGGTCCTGGTCCTGGTCCTGTTGTTTCTGTGGCAGCTGCATTCTCTGCCTCTCCAGCAGGGACACTAGACAATCTCTCTGCTGCACCACCTCCAACATCTGCTCCAGCATCACATGCTCCTCAAACAGCTGCTGCGCCCCCTTCAGATGGTCTGAGGAACAGCAGCAGCACCATACAACACAACACACACAAAATATCAACACACACAAAACAACACAGCAACACACAAAAAAACAACAACATCAACATGAAACAACACACACAAAATAACAACACACACAATGTGTCTTACAATATCAGAAACTTTCAAATTATCTTATCAAGTATACAAAGAAATCTTACTTTACACTTAATTTAAAGTAAACTTATCAAAAACTAAGAAATACATTTGAACAAATCCAATCTGACTTAAAGGGGATATGTGAGAGTGGAGAGCTTTGATGGCATGCGTCGGCCAGTGTTTTGCCTTTGGCTCCCAGTTCAACTGCTCAGTTATCAGATCAAGCAGGGGAGTCATCCAGATAATTCAACTAACCCTAACCCCTAACCAAACAACGCAATACATCAAACACACACGAAAACTCAACACAGCAACATCACATCGACAACAACTCAGCACAAAAATGACAACACAAACAAAATAACAACAAATCAATACACACAGACATTTTATATTTTTATTTAACTTTGAAATATTTAGTAAAATAGGAAAAAGTAAATTTACCATCAACAGCCATTTTGTCTCTGAGCTCCTGCTGCAAACGACTCTGACGATCCTCCAGCTCCAGCTCCCGAGCACTGAAACACAGGTCACAGGTCAACCTCTGGTGACCCTAAACCACACCACAGGTCAACCTCTGGTGACCCTGAACCACACCACAGGTCAGATACTCACAATATGAGGAGCTCAGATTCATATCGAAGCAAAGAATTCTTCTGCTGAACGAGCTGGAACCACTGATGCATCAGAACCGGGTTCTCCACACGACCCAGCCCTGAGAGACAGACAGGTCAGAAACACAGACAAGTAAACATAGTATATATATTGGTTCGAGATGAAGGTCAATGTGTTGACAGTCGATAGTCTCCACAGTAATCTCGTAAGCAAAGTGTATACGTGTGTGTGTGTATATAAACAGTGCATATTTATAGATGTTAAGTATATATATGTGTGTGTGTGTGTGTGTGTGTGTGTGTGTGTGTGTTAGAGTGTGTTAGAGTGTGTGTGTGTGTGTACCAGCTTCTCCTCTCAGAGATTTCTCCACCATCACTCCTTTCTCCTCCAGTTCTCTTTGTTTCTGTTCAACCTGCTGAAGATGTCTCTGGATCATCTGAAACACAAACAACTTTATACACAACAAAATCATCACAACTTTACCACACAGGGACGTCTCTGTCGTCAGTTGAACCTCGCATCGTCAGGGGAACGTCTCTGTATTCAGGTAAACTCACCTGAGCTTTGTGAAGTCTCTTCTGTTGTTCCTGTTTCGCTTGCCGTCGAGCGGCTCTCTGAACGCCTCTGGTGATTTTCGTGTCCAGGTCTTCGTCTTCATCCTCTGGCCCTCTGTGGAACATGGCCTCCTTCACGCTCAGACTGGACAGCTCCTTTGGCTCAACTATGACCCCTACAACCTCAGTGCGACAAGAGGACTGTCCGTCAGAGTCCTGCAGGGGGAGTCTGTCCCTCCCAGAGTGTCTCTGGAACAACACAAACATCAGTGTGACTTCCCCACAGATGAGTGGACATACACCTGGACGTTAGAAACGCCCTCTGGAACAACATGTATCATTACCTTGATGGCATATGATCGTTTGAAAGCCAGAGCATGTGGAACATATAACGGCTGAGACCCAAGAATATGAAACAAAAAAACAAAACCAGTCAAAGTGTTTTAAAGGGTAAGGGTTAGCATAACATGTATATATCACAACACCTGTCAATCAAAACATGTAACGATAACATGTATACATCACAACACCTGTCAATCATACTATTGATCACATCAATCAAATTCTTATGCACCTCCTGTTCCTCCTCCTCTTCCGTTATTGTGACTCTGTGGATTTCAGATGTGAGGTCCAACAGCCCTAGACACAGCTACACACAACAGACATCAAATTATTGTATTCTGATTGGTTGTACTCTGATTGGTTGTACTCTGATTGGTTGGTTACTTACATTGTTGCTGGGTTTTAGCGAACATCGTTGCAACAGCGTTGATGATTCCAGATTTGACTCTTCTGTCAGACTTCCTCTCACATCTGGAGACAGGAAGTAAGCTTATTACATCATCACAAAGACCACCCTCTTTCTGAATGTGTGTTTCTAACATCATCACCTGTAGCTCTCCTCTGATTGGCTGTAACCTTCTTTGTCTTTAATGGAGGTGAAGTCCTGCACCTCTTCTTCTCCTTCTTGTTTCCGGAGAACACAGCCCTCCACAGAGCTCTGGCTCCACCACCTTCCACCTCCACCTGTCCAGGGTACGGAGCCTCCTTGAGCCCCTTCAGCTGAAGGAGGCCCTGCAAAGGGAGGGGGAGGTGATGTCTCCTCCTCCCCCTCTCTGTCTCTACCTCTTCCTCAAACCCCGCCCCTACATGTTGTGACCACACCCATGTTTCGTATTGAGGGAGGAGTTTCTTCAGTGGTAGTTCAGGGCTGATGTCATCGAAGGAACACCACTGTCGGGAAGCACGTTGCTGACTGGCTGTTTCCATGGCGACCAAAGTGTCTTTGCCCTCATGGTGGGTGGAGTCAGGTATGGTGATGAAAGAGGCGGTGGAGGGCGTTGTACCAGGGAGCAGAGTCAATGATGAACGTGTGGAGTCAGGCTGCACAGGTGTTGCAGACCCTGTGATGTCACTTCCTGCCACTGATAAGACACTCTGAGGGACGAGATGAGAAAACTCCTCCCCTGAGATGGGAAGGGGGCGGGGTGATTAATGATAAATATTTAGATTTATTCATATTTAATTATTAACAGACACACAGAATATAAAACCAGAAGAATGATCAATACAAGTAAATATGTATCTAGTTACAAGTTCAATTCAGATTAAAGTCAAGATTAAGTCAAATTAGATGTTTTTTTAATGGAGTTTGGTTCAGACCCGTTTCCACACACGTGTACTCACCCTCCACCAGCAGGGGGAGACATACACAACACACACAGAAAAAAAGGACTCAAAAGGACAGAAGTGAAACTCACTGTTGTCCACCTCACTGCCTTCATCATAATCCTCCTCTTCATCCTTGTTTCTCCTGAGGAGTTGATGCAGAGTTTCCCTCCATGAAGCTCTGACCACTGAGGTCACATGACCTCCTCGTTCCTCCTCTTCCTCCTCACTCCCAGACACTGAACTGAAAACACAAATACAGAGAGGAAGAGGAAAAAGATGAAGAGCAGGAAGATGAAGAGAATGAGGAGAAGGAGATGAAGAGCAGGATAATAAAGAGCAAGAGCAGAAGGAAGATGACGAGCAGGAAGATGAAGAGTAGGAGGACGACGAAGTTGAAGGGCAGGAAGATGAAGAGCTAAAATGCCATTAATGGAAAATCAATTGTGTCAGTAAATGACAAACTTTGGAAAATATTTTTAATATAACAGGTGAAAGTTTAGTTTGATTCTACTTTAAATCAAAAACTGTTTAAAGGCTGTTGTCTCTGACCTCACTTCCTGTTTTTGCTCTTGGTTCAGGTTGAACTGGTTCAACGTCTCCTCTGAGATCTCATGTAGCTCCGCCTCCTCACACAACCCCGCCTCGGTTGAGCTTTGTCTGCAGTTTTCGAGCTTGATTCTCTCAGGTGTCACCACCATCACAGAAACTTCTGCAAACACGCCAGCATGGCCGCACACACACACACACACACACACATACAGAGACACACACACACTAAAGCACAATGATTCCAGAGTGAGGCCCTGAGAGAACAGCTGAGAAATCAAGAAGAAATCTACAGACGACCACGCAGGTGACGACCACTCACCTGACGAACGGCGGCGCTCTGCCCAGTCCTGACAGTCAGAGGAGGGGAGGGAGGGGCCTGAGCCCAGAGACACCTGTCAACAAAACAAACACACCCCTTGAATAAATGTATTCATCAAGACACATCCACTGATGAAAAGTATATATATATATATATATATATATATATATATATGGTCTCCACACTGGCATTCACAGGTGTGTGTGTGTGTTTGTGTGTTCCTGCTGGTCTCTTTCCCTCTTCACATGAACTGATAATCACATGTATTTAGTTATTAATCGATGGTGTCAGATCATGACTCTGGATCGTTCCAATCACTTTACCCTAATTTCCTGAGTGTGTCACATTATTTCTTGTGTTGTGTAGCAGGTTTAAACATGGTTATAATAAACTCTAGAGAATAAAACAAACAAAGTAAACATCACTCTTGTACGTGTCCTAATAACTTGTGATCAGTGATGGTGTTTATTGTTAGACTGTAAAGTGAGCGCAGGTCAGAGGAAGAAACAGACTTCGACAGAGACTCTGACACAGACTGGACCTTTAATGAGTGCCTGTCCTGAAGCAGCTGTGTTATAATTATTCAGTGGTGGGAAGTCGCTAAAACAATGAGCATAGCAGAAAACATGAATTGATTATGTTCAGTCACTGTATCGATGCAGAGTCATCCAAGTCTGCATCACGATGCATCTAAGAATCGAGACATTTCCACACATCTAAATAAGTAAAGAGATAAATTAAGTTAAAACACTTTTGAATATTTTTGTTGTTAATATGTCATGTTAATATAAAAAGTAGGTTAAAACACTTTTTATAGTGAACATTTAGTCATTCTAACATGTTTAAGTTTTTTTAACTTTCATTTGTTCACAGTGTCAACTTCGTTCATCACTTAACATTAGCTCAGAAATCATTGTGTGTTCTTACCACAGATGTTCGCTGTGAAGCTGATCTGTCGGATGCCGTCGGCCTCCTCCTCACCGTGGTGGTGCTCAGACAACAGTCAGAGTGATGGAGACAGAAAAACTTCCCTGAGACAGTGAATGCAGTGTTAGGATGGATGTCCACGCAGTAACACCTGATCTGTGGTTTTTACATCAATGTTCAAATTGTTCCCACCTCACACTTCAAATCCTTATTTTGTGGCCACTCAAAGCTTCAACCAAAGATCTGGTTTATCGCGAAGCTCAAACACAATACACATATTGTACATAAATCTACACACACACACACACGTGTGTACTTCAATCTTAGACAGGACACTCATTAGCATAATGCATCTCCCATTAGGGTTTTATTTAAGTATTTCAAACTAAAATACAAACCGTGAAGAAATATTTGCAGGTTTGTTTGAACAATGACATGCTCTGAGCAGTAAAACTAACCAGCGTGTTGGTCGAAGGCGTACGCAGACAGTCTGAGCGAACTGCTGCAGAAATCACACTGGAAACAGCTGCGATGGAAAAACAAGCCCTCAGCGCTCAGACGCTCCATCACGTAGACTCTCTGCTGGCAGAAGAAACAGACATTGCTGCAGCAGGCAGGAAACTGAAGAGACGAAAAACAAGAACAAAAGAAACACGTCAGTGGAAATTGAAGATAAGACGGATGTGTTTACTGTTGTTCTCAATATTTGAATCATAGACACATAATCAGCTGATTTCTCTGACGTTAGATTCAAGAACATCTATCCTCTTCTCAACAACTCGTCCCTCAACATTACATCGATTAATATTTACCATAATCACATTATTAATTTGACTTGATTAAATCCTCCTGGAATTCACTTTATTTTAATTAATTTTAGTCATTGGATTTCTTTCACTTGTTTTAAACAATAAACTATAACTACAGATGTGATTATCTTTTTATCTGAGGGGCTGGAAAAAGTTATTTGATGTTATTTATGAATATGAATGATATTGATCAGATGGTGTTGGAGCTTGTCATAACACAAACACAAGTGACAATTGTGGGGTTCCTCAAGGCTCCATCCTCAGCCCACTGCTGTTCTCAATATAAACAGTCATTCAGAAACTGTTGCTGTGTTTCTGTTCAGGGGCCTCATCCTCCATTTGAAGATCAACTGCATCACAGCAGCAGAACCGGTCTGTCTCATTCTCAAATGTGTCCTTTCATCCCCACGATAAGAAGGAGTGGATTCTTCATGGCCCAACCTCTCCCAGGATTCATTGCAAGTGATGTTTGTCTTTAGAAGAGGTATTGGCAGCGGCAAGCAACGGTTGTTGGATTAAAACGACGTCTCACCTAGACTCGGGTCAATGATGTAAATCTTCAGTCCTTCTGAGGGCGAAAACATGAATCTTGGATTTGTGAGGAATCAGATTCCCTGTTAAATCTGATAATTTTACCGAAAAACGTCTGAGTCTGCTGAGATATTTGTACAAACTTTATAAACGAGGAGGAAGTGATGTGGTCGTTCCTGGTCTTGTTGTGAGGTTGTCGTAATGCCATGAGTTTATATTTTTGGATTTGGGTTGGAAACACATCAGCAGTGTTGAGCTTCAGGTTGATCTCAACTCATCTCTGATATAAAACTTATCATATGCAGATTCATCATGACAACTTTCTGCCCTGAAGATTCGACAATAAAACACAAACAACCGTGACACGCCCACTGGTCCAGGTCAGAGTATGTTGTTCGCACCTGGTGACAAACACAACACAGACACCCAGAATGCACTGCAGCATGGTACCTGCTCGTCCCTGCTGAGGGCGCTCTGACACTTGATCTTCTCTTTGAAGCGGAAACTCATCTGCTCCTGTTGAAGAGTTCGTTTTCTCTGTGGAGACAAACAGATTCATACAAGGATCATCAGAGAATTTAAAATCGATATGTCATATACAATCATCCTAAAATGCTGAAATCACAAATCATATAAAATCATTAAAATTTGAGATAAAATTTGAGATATGTTTAGTTTCATACATTGAACATTGGCTGGTCATGTAAAACATGTTCTACATGTTGATGGTGATAATGACCTCTTTCCTTGATGACATCACAGAAGCAGTATGGAGGTTTTTTCAGTTGTATTATTACGTTTGAAGAACCACTCACTAGTTACTTCAGTTGTTTGTATTCTGCTCCAACACTTTTAACCCCTGAAACTCCAGAAGTGTTTTTTGGACTCAAACACTTCATTACCCCCCCCCCCCCCCCCCCCCCCCCAACTCCGAACAGTTTTTTGTGTCATCTTTTCTTCTGCTATTGTTTTATATAAAAAGTGAATTTTGATAAATCTTCATCCTTCTCGTCTGCTCCGAGGCTTTACCGGTCTCCATGATGTCGGCTGGGCAGCAGCGTCCGCAGACTCTGAGGCTGGATGGACACTGGACAACACCTCCCCCTGTTGGTCAACAACAGAAATGACAGAAACACTGAGGCATTCATTTTAATTACATTTCTGAGTTCTGCCGAAACAAACTGTCCATAAAGGTCATTAAAGGAACATTCCAAAACTATCAGCCAATCAAGAAATATTGTTGCTGTTGACGACGACCCAACGTCACTTAATTATTGATCGGAAGTGTCTCTAAACTCACCTGTTGACGTGAAGCAGAAGAAGACAAAGTCTGGTCCAGCTTTGCTTGGAGCTGATTGGCCATCAGACGAACTCTGGATCCAGTGGACCCGCCCAAAGACGTGTTATCACACACCTGTCTGTCGACGCCCACGTTAGGGTTACATGACTTGAGAGCAGAAAAGGAAACATCAAATTCCCTCTTTTAAAAATGCTCTGAAGGTGTAGACCATCACAGGAGATCTCTCCAAATTTGGTACGAACGGACCACCTGAAAACATAGCACCTCCAGCCATAATTGTGTGGAAGAAGAACTCTAACACTGACCTCCTGCTGCTCTTGACTCAGTCCACTGGTCTTCCTCCTTTTACCTGCAGCATCTCTGAGCTCCTGTTGACACAGAGGCTGCATTCAGCTGAATGTTAAACACTGCTAATTAAGTTATAAACATTCAAACAGACTGACAGAACCTTTGGGTTCGATTTCCTGGTCAGACTGTTTCCGAGTCGACTGAGGAGGGAGGCAGGAGTGACGAGTGCTAACCTCACATCTGAGCTCCGACTCAAACATCCTGAAACAAACATAACATTTACTGACATGTTGAAAAATAACATTTAGAATATAAGATGTTAATAATGGTAGCACCAACAATTCATATAATAACAACAACAATAATAATAATGTAAGTTGGATGTTCATTTTAACGTGTCCTAGTTTAATTCTGTCTCACCAGCAGGGGGCGGTGAATCTTTGAGCAGCTGGTAGAACTGACTCAGGTACACGACCATAGAGAGAGAGTCCGGTTCTCCGACTGACAACATTTCTTCCACCGTCATCGGAGGAGGAATCCCCAATTCTTGTTCTGCGACATCAAAACCCAGACGAGTGTTTTCTTCTGCCAACGACTCATCGAGAGCGTCAAAGTCTCTGAGGACAAACAGGAAGTAAATCAGCATTCAGTAAATGATGGCAAAGGATCAATTAACCAATAAATGTAGTGCTTTAAGGAGTTATTATTAATTATCCCTACATGAGATCGGGTCGACATCGGTGGATGACAGCACACACAGCAAGGCCACTCTTCCAAGAAGTAGTCAGGTCAGTCACAGCTACACCACGGTAACCATGCGTCTGCTCCTGACACCACATTAGCAGCTGATTGGTCTGAGGCGCGGACTCTGTCAGATGGCAACGAGACACAGGACCAATCAGAATAAACTGCATAAAAATACGAGAGGACCAATTAAATCAAATCTACAGGCAGGCTGGAGGAGTTAGTGGGAAGTGGGATGAGTTTGTTGCTGAATGGGAGGGAGTTGTTTTTGAGGGGGTGTTATCTTAAGGTAGGAGGGGTTAAGGGACGTCACCCTCTCTGAGCATCCTGGGCAAAGGCAGACGGATGATGTCACCACAGTTTGTTTTTAGCGCCACCTCTTCTCCAGTGTCCAGCAAATGTCTCACCTGAAAACACATCATCCAATGATGTGATTGGTTGGGTGACTGATGGGTGTGTGGGTGTATGTGTGTGTGTGTGTGTGTGTGTGTACCTGATCAGGTGTGATGCGGTGTGTGTTGACGTAGCGTGTCGTTGGATCCACAGAGAACAAACTGATGTTCTTCTGCATGTTCTCTGGAGTCGTCTGAGGGAGGAGACGATACAAACTCTCTCTGAAAGACAAGAGACATTACGAAGTGAGAGTGTGGTGTCCAGGTGTGTGTGTGTGTGTGTGTGTTTGTGTGCTGTCGAGGTGCGTGTGTGTGTGTGGTGTCCAGGTATGTCCTTTCACCTCTCAGCCAGGACGTCCAGCGGAGCTCCACCCTGAGACCAACTCCTGATCATCCAGGCTGAATCCAGAGCGGCGAGGAAACCACGAGCTACACCTGTTCCCATTGGCCAGAAGGGCTGAGGGGGGGCGGGGGCAGAAAGACAGAAAGGAGGGGTGGGGGGGTTAGAGAGAGACAGGGGGACAAAATACAGATTTACAAACTTTCTGTCCCTCCACCTGTCCCACCTCCAGCAGGCTGTCTCCCACCAATGTGACAAGCAGTTGGTGTCCCTGGCGTTGTCGGATCATGCCGGCGTTCTCAGATGCATACATGCAGGTGAAGTCAAACATGGCGACGTCCGGCTGACCATAGTGGTTCATGGCGAAGTCAAGAGACGGCAGCTGGTGATTGGTGGAGAAGTTGGCAGCCTCACAAGCGTACACCTGCAATGCATGATGGTCCACGTTCCCCCGTGAGAGCAGCTGCTTAGTGTCAGCAAAGTCCTGATGGAGGAAAAGATTTTCTCTTATTTCAGACCTGCCTGGTTTTAACGCTGATTCTTCTGACGCTTAAAGTTTAACTTAAAAAAAATAATAAAAAATTCAGATTTCCATTAGATTTGCTGGTTTTCAACACTTGATATTTGTGACGCCTCCAACTGGACGTGTCAGTCTTCACTGTGTTTTGTGTCCAGGTGACTTTTACCTGTAGAATGACTCCTTTCTCCAACAGACTCTGTTTCTTTGCTGTCATCACAAAGTAATGAGTATCGTCTTTGTAGTAGACAATGTTCTCCAGATCAATCCCTGAAACGTTCATTTGTGAGAACATTAACAGAAATCTATATCGTGAATTTAATAAAAACACAATAAAGCGTAAAGTAAAACAAACCCGTTTCCTGTCGAAGCTCCTGGAAGAACCTCTGGTTGAAGATGAAGGCGACTCCGCTGATCTCCTCCACTTTGGCCTCAGCACGGGTGTTTCTGTTTTTAAAGTTGGCAGTGATGGCGATGGCGAGTTTCCCTCTGAACTCTTTACGTCTGAAGCCTGGTAATCAATCAGAGAACAGAATCACCTTGACTCGACTTTGTTTGTCTCAGCTGAAAATTTTAAAACTTGACTCCTGTTTTTGTACCTGGCAGCGTATTCCTGCGTCCATCTGCTCCAACGATGACATCAAACTCCAGATGATTGACAGGATGACACTTTGGATTCACCTCCATCCTCCAGCCGATCTCTGGACAGGTGAGCAGGTGGAGAGGTGATTAGGTGAACAGGCAAACGGTTGAACAAGTGAACTCTGTATACAGATCACAAACGATTTATCTCATAATCAAAATAACTCCTCACTGCGTCTGTGGTCGTCCACCGGCTCCACCAGGTTCTTAAATTCCACATTGACGTGAACTTCAACTCCCAGCAGTAAGGCGACCTTAAGCAGGACCAATTGCAGCTGACGGATACCTGAAGAAAAACACAGGTGGTGCTGATGAGAGGATCCAGCTGCTGTGGTCAGACATGTGTAGCAGATCACTGACTCACTGATGTGGTCGATTGAGCTGGCGCAGAACTTTCCGTAGAACTTTTTGGCACCAAGGCCCCGCAGGTCATGGATGGTGAAGGGCCAAAGGTGGAGAACATTGTTCCTGGAGAACGAGTCTCTCTTCTCAAGCAGCACCACCCGAGCTCCCATGAAGCTCAGCTCCACTGCTGTCCTCAGACCGCATGGCCCAGCCCCAATAATCACACACTGACCAATCAGAGAGAGACACAGAAAACATTTTTGTTACATCTTTAGAAGATATGTCAACAACATATATAATGTCAATGACGTCTATAACAGCAATAACTTCTATTAACTGTACCGTTTTATTGCTGCAGACCCGGGCCCTCAGATACTCCTGCTGTGCGGCCCTTCGGTCCAGCTTGGCCCACAGAGCGTTGGCCCTCCAGTAATTGAGCCGGCATTTGATTGGTCGGTACAGCGGCCTCTCAGCGGTGCTGATGTCCATCTGCAGATGTTCACACAGCTGGCCGAAGGTTCGCAGCGCTGCCCTGCATGTCGTTGCCGACACAAACTCATCAAATAGCTCCTGAGCTCGATATTCTGGGTAAGGCTCGTCTCCCATGGTGACCCTGGAGGGAGCAGGGCACCATGGGAAGGGCGTCACCTGTTGATGATGTCACAGACGGACTCCAGCTCACCTCCTGCAAACGTTTTATGTTGTTTCATATTCTTTTAATGTGAGATCACAGTGGGGAGTTCCTCTGGGCTCCAGATTGGGGCCACCAGTGTCTGTGCTAATTAGTTGTTAGCTGACATTAGTTGTTAGCTGACATTAGCTGTTAGCTGACATTAGCTGACGATAACATTCATAAACACAATTAAGTAACCGGAGTGCATGAGCAGACTGTTAATAAAGATGGACGACATGACAGCTCCCAAAAGTAAAGACAAATCACCTCGATCACCCCCTGTTGGGAGTCTGCAGTATAGGCTACAAAGTCCTCCTCCGTGTTAGCAGATGGGACATAGGCCAAACTCAGCCATAAACCACATTAAAGTACACGTTCAAGAAATTTTATGGGACCCCCGATACCATGGCTCCACTCCATCATCATTACTGACTCTTCACACACACACACACACACACACACACACACACACACACACACACACACACACACACACACACACACACACACACACACACACACACACACACACACACACACACACACACAGACAGAGCGGTCATCTAACAACCAGAAGGTTGGTAGTTTGATCCCAGTCTTCCTCATCTGCATGCCTTAGTGTCCTTGGGCAAGATGCTGTCCCTCATAGAAAAAGAAAAGTGTTGCTAATAGATGCACTGTATGAATGTGTGTGTGAATGTCAAAATACTGTAAAGCGCTTTGAGTCATCAAGACTAGAACAGGTGTGTATATATATATATATAAATACACATTTACACAGACACACACTTTACACTTTGTGTGTGTGTCACTGATTTGTTTTACTATTATTTCTGACATAATCTGCTGCAGAGTTCCACGTTTGTCGTGGTAATACCTCAATTTATACAATAACCAATAATGTGTTTGTTTACTCACGTCTCAGAGCTGCCGACCGTCTCTGTTGTTCACCTGAATCCTCGACTGCTGAAGCTAAATCCACACTAATTACACAAACACATCACACACACAGTGTGTGTGTGTGTGTGTGTGTGTGTGTGTGTGTGTGTGTGTGTGTGTGTAAAATCAAGGGGCGGGGGCCAATGGACAGTAGGCCCCGCCCCTGAGAACAGACAGTAATCTCTGGTGTCAGAGCTGATGAGATTAACAGAGGAGATCATCTTCACCGTCACCTTCAGCGTCTACATAGCAGCGCCACCATGAGGCCGCCAAATGTCTCAGTTCTGGGTGAAGTAAACGTCAGAATTTAAAGAGACAGCACACAGCAGTCTCTGTTCATTAAGTCATGATGATGATGGTGATAAATCTAAATAATTAGTTCAACCTCTGGTTTAGTTTCTAACAATACATTTATTTATTTAAAAAAAAAAACATATTACTCAAATCTGTTCATCTAAATAAGAGGATTCAATTATTGCGAAAAACTTTTTATTTTGTAGTTTTTAGGATGAAAGTATTTTTTGACCTTATTGTTAATTTTATGACAAATTTTGTGTTTGTTTTTATTTTTAAATTCTATTCCAACATTTTCCAGGCTAAATAAATAAAAATAAAAAATTATGTTGACATTATGTTGAAACATTTTAAATTTAGACTTTAATTTGCATTGGAACCATTGGAACACATGAATACAGAAACATTCTGTATCAAATCAACTAAACATAGGAAAAAAACTTTATATGTATAAAGTTCTATAAACAACAGTTTGTCCCGAGTGGTTATTACAACAGTAACAGAAATAAGAACTAAGAATATACTTAAATACAAGTATTTGCTATCAAACATTATATGATTCCAATAAACCAAAAACTAACTGTTAATGATCTTATTTAAGACACAGCCCATTTATTATATGTAAAGTTTTTAACAATCATTTGAATAAAGTATTTTATCTGAAGCTGAAACGGCCACATTTCCTTAATGAACTTGATTTCACTAATAAATTAATAAATTCATTAAATTCAAATAATAAAAACACTTAGTGACATTTAATTTCTTTACAATAATATTACAAACAGTAACAGACGTCATCAAGAGTTTTGCTGGAAAAAATAAATAAATGAAATTAATACATGAATGTTTGTTCAGGAGAAAAGATTGAACAAAGTGTTTCTCACCAGCAGAGCTCGTCCTTTAGTTTCAATCGGCAGCAGAAAGTTTCCCACAGCACAGATGACACATGTCACAGCAAACGGACTGAGTGCCAGAATCACTGACTGAGACATCAAAACCTGAACGCACCACATTCAATTGATTATGATAATAATTATGCTGACATTAGCTGTTAGCTAACATTCTCACTATCTCTAACATGGATGACCAACCTGAGCCATAAATGGCGCGAGCATTCCTCCGATCCGACTGAACGACGTGCAGAAACCCATCCCCAGAGACCGAGCCACGGTCGGATACACCTGAGAAACGAAAAACCATCTGTTACCTGAGACCTTATCAAAAAAAATCCAACCAAGTTAAAAAACTGCAGTAGAACAAGTGTGGACAAACCTCAGCCGTGTAGATGTAAATCACATTAAAGTTCATAGAGACCAGAGACCGCAACAGGAACAGCAGCACTGTGAAGCCAAACCTGGATACAAAGACAGACAGGACAGAATGGACCATTGTCCTCATAAACCTGTACAGTCGGACTAGATAAGCAGAGAAGAGTGTGAGGCTATTACATGGTGGTGCAGATGTTGACCATCATGAACAAAATGGCTGCCAGCAGCTGCAGCACCGTCAGAGTCTTTCTCCGTCCAACCACATTCAGCAGACAGATGTTTAACGGGATCACTAGGGGGACAGAGGAGGAGGCGCCGTTGTAATGAAACACTCAAGACGCCCTGAACTTCGTCTGAACTCATTTCGACTCACATGCAACCTCTCCCAAACAGCTGATGAGCAGAGTCTGGTAGTCTCTGAGTCCAAAGGGGATGCAGTAACACAGTCCGTCCTCTTGGCGGTGTTTGACCTGATGTTCCTGGTCAGCGTCCGTCACACACAATAAATTTTTTTCCAACAGCTCCGAACTGCTCAGCACCGAACCGTAGTACGCAAACGACGCCACAAACCTGAAACCACAAAAGACCAAAGGTCAGAAACTAAAACATGATCCTATATTGATTCAACTACAGGAAGTAAAAATACTTTTAGTCTCAAATTCTTATTTTTTAAAAAAAGTTGGCGACTGAAAGATACATTTGGATGCAGAGGTTAAGGGACTGTCCCACAATCCTACAGGATGTGACATCACAACTATTGTGACAACTATTACTAAGTTCACACTGCAATCTTTCTGCAGTTCACACAGAACAGACAGTTTTAATGTTTATCTCACAAACAATAATGTTTGCAACACTTCTTGTAGCCTACTGTTTCAAAATAAAAGCACTTCAGCATTCCTGTTGACTGAATCCAATCATTTATTTTTAAAAGGTTTTTCTTGTGAAATATTTGCATCAGCAGAAAATGCACAGCTTCACGCTGTATAGTACTTGTATTTATTTGAGTAGACAGTACTACTTTTATACAAGGAAGTAGTATAGTTATACCAGAAACCTCAGAAAGGCTGTAGTTATATTAAAAGGTAATGTAAAGATAATGGGCAGTTGTCTTTTTTTTTAAATTTATTTAGGGTTAGCAGTAGCACCACATGTACATGTCTGTACAAGCAAAACATGAGGAGTCGTATTGTGACTGGTCTGTGTTTATTGTACTATAATAGTGTATTAAATTATAGTTTAATATAAATATTGATGCAACTCCAGTCAAACAAGTACAAGACTGAGATCATCATATTTTGTATCTGTTTTTATTAGGTTTTATTATTGTGACTCTCCATAACCACTTCATTCTGCCCTTATTTCAAGTTGTACTAATCAAATCTGGTAAAATATTTCAATAGGATTAATTGTATTGTTTTTTAATTGAGTTCTTCTGAAAAATGTTATATAAAATATCATTACCAAGAATACCACAGGAGTAAAGACGTTCTCCTGTAAGAAGAACTGACCAGAATCTTCCAACTACCTCGTTCTACCTGAAACACAAACATATATAACATAGCAATAATAACATCTACACCTTTAATAATAACATCTAACAATAACTTGACACATAACATTTAATAACTTTAAAATATCTGAATGTACCTCAGCCGTCTCAACCAGTCGTCCTGGAGGAAGTGATGCACGGTTCATTTTGGCGATCCACTGCAGAGTTTTAACGGCAGCCTGGACGTTTCCTGCCGACACGTTGTAACGAGCTGATTCTGGTATAAACTGAAACAAATCAACACAAATGTTGTTGATCCTATGATTTCAAAACATGCATCTTCATGTGATGGTCAGTTAGTACTGGATCTGGTGGATTTAACTTGACGTATACATGTAAATATAAACAGCTGGGGTAAAGAAGACTGACCTTGAAGAGGAAGATGAGGATGACGCTCGGAGCCACAGACATTCTGATCATCCACCTCCAGCCCAGAGTCGGAACCACCAACATGCCCAGGATGATGATGAGCATGGAGCCCGTCATCCAGAAGATCTGACACACAGAGACAGAGAGCATGCTGAGATACGTCCTGACAACAGACACAGGAGTGATGTTTGGCTTCAGACTCACGGAGGCCAAAGGCAGCAGGTATGCTCGATACTTCGCTGGTATAAACTCCATCTTCAGCACGAACCTGAAAATCACAACATTTAAAATATGATTTAAAATGAAATAATTTCATGATTTGTTAACTTCATTTAAATGTTTTAACATTTTCATCATAAACAAATCACAGAACTTTGATTGAATTTTTTTAATGGTCATGTTTAAATAAAAGTTGAAAATCTGACACGAAAAATAATCAGATGTTATTAAAGGTACAGGATAGTAGAATTTAGTGATATCTAGTGTTGAAGTGACATGTTGCAGCTGAACACCACCCCTCCTACCAAACATGAAAAAGAACCTGTGGCAGCTTCAGTCGTCATAAAACTCAAAAAGTGTTTAGTTTGTCCAGTCTGGACTAATGTAAAAAACATGGCTGCCTCCGTAGAGAGGGTCCCCTCGATGTAAATATAAAGTATTTATATATAAAGTGCCTTTTCTAGGGTAAAGAAAACTATAATTCATACAATTTAGATGAAACAAACTATTGAAAGCAGCATGATGATTATTCTACATTAAAGTTCTGCCAATAATTCCCTTTCATCTAAATCTTACACACTGGACCTTTAAACGTTGTGTTAATGTTGCCATTTTTAAATCAATCAATTAATTCATTAAGCAATCAGTTAATTCAAAGAGAAGATCAATGAAGGAACTAAACTTTGTCTTTGATTATCTTCAACTTCTATGTAAAAAGCAAAAAAGTTTTTATCAAATGAAATACATTATATTTTACTAAAAATTATAATTAATTTACTGTCTTGAAGAAATTATGTGTGTGTGTGTGTGTGTGTGTGTGTGTGTGTGTGTGTGTTGATCAGCTAACCCCTGTGACACTCCTGCGACACCGCAGCCGACCATGCTGCGCAGGAAGATGAACCAACCGTACGATGGAGCAAAGGAGGTGAGGAGGGAGAAGTAGGCGCTCCACACGAAGCCTCCGAACACCACCTGCGCACGCACACACACGCACACACTTATACATATGGTGCCACCAAACATGATGCATGTGTGAAAATACTGAGACGCGTTGGACCTTCCAGCGTCCGTATCTGTCGGAGATGTATCCACTGAGAACGCCACAAACCATGAAACCAAGAAACACCATCTGAGAGAAAAAACACAGGTGTTTGTCCATTACCGGTCGTCAAAACAACATGTAGAAACCTGCACAATATCATCTGATTTTTAACAAAATGGCAAGAACATTATTATTGGTAAAATTGGTAGTAAAGTTTACACAAATTAAAAATCAATCAAAGAAAAAACTCACAGTAGAGACGAGCGCCACCTGCCAGTCATCCAGACGCCACTCACAACGAATCTCAGGAGAAACGATGGCCAACAGCATGATCTCCATCGCCTCCACAATCTACACACACGTACACACACCCACAGAGTGAGTTGAGGTGCATAAATTATGTGACAAACACCTGATACCTGCTCTCTGACACCATTGAATGTGTGTGTGTGTGTGTGCGTGTATGCGTGTGTGCATGTGTAGAATCAGTGACTCACATTCGAGCTCCCCATGATGAGGAAGAGGAGGATGTGGAAACGACCGAAGCCAATGGTTTCAACAGCATCTTCAACCGTGAATGTCTGATCATCTGCAACACATGCATGCATGCACGCACACACAGTTCAGGTGTCCTGTCACCACCTGAGAGTTCAGGCTCTGGGGTGACTGGGCTGGCGATTTGTTGTTTCATGTCGTTGGTACTGATCTGAAACGATGTTGATCACATTTATTGATTATTGATCTCACTCACCATCGCTGCAGCTCTTTGTACCCTGCTGGTCCTCTGGAGGCTTCTCCTGCAGTTCCACCTCCTGCAGATGGATGGCGCTCACCAGCTGAGTCTTCATGTGATCATTCATCCTGAAAACACATGTGTTCTCATCATGTGTTCATCACTTAATAGTTTGAGTGAACTGAGCCTTTAAATTCATATCCAACATTTAAATGAAAAGTTAAAATGTTATCATTTTTATCCTTTACTTTATGTCAACAGATAAAGTTTATAACAACAACACTGTTAATTGGTTATTATTAGACAACCTGCACTTAAATATTTAAACTTTTAATTTATAGAAATTATATGAACATTTATTAGGTTTTTAAATTCACTTTAATTAACTAATTTTTAATGATTTATTTTTGTTATATGTATAGAATTGTTATTGGTTATTGATCAGATGATTGTTTTACTTCATTTTATTCTCAGTTTGAATAAAGTTCATTCGGTAATTGATTTTGTTAACCTTAACCAAAATCCATGAAAAATTTTGAAGATTTAACATTAGAAAACTGAGCTATGACAACTTCATAAATCTGGATTTTACTGAACCAAAGTGTTGACAATTAATCATCTTAAAGCCGAATTCATTTAAAGACTAAGAAATGTTTCAAATGTGTTTCAATGCGTCTGAAAGTCTATTTTTAATCGTCCGGCAGAGAAAACATAAAAAATTTCGACATTTGAATGAGGTTTGGTGAAAGTTTGTTTGAGAGTCTGGGCAGACAACATGGATTAAGTTTGAATTTTGGTCACAAACTCTGATCTGTTCAAGCAAACACGTTAATTTATCATTAAATAAAGTTTGAATATTCCTGTGACACACCTGACTTACATTAACCGTCTGACTGCGTCACATTCACTTCACGTCCGCTGAATTTCCCGCCACAGATCGATCAGATCGATCACTGACCTGATTTCACTTCTTCTTCTTCCTCTTCTTCTTGTTTACTGGCGGGTGGCACTTAGACTTTCTTCAGATTCTTCATTGTAACGATTTGAAAACCTGAAACTCGATTATCGATCAGCTGTTGTTCACCTGCACAGGTAAACCAGGAAGTGAACACCAGGAAGTGCCATCGTCATCACCTCCGGGGAGGGGCGGGGCTATATGGAGGCTCGTTCGTGGTTCGACTCGATGCGGCGCGACTTAACACAATGCATGCTGGTTAGAACTTTTGTCTCACATCTAAATATTAATATAAATATACATATTCAGCTGTTTTATTCTCACATCCTCCAGTGATGTGAACAGTTATCTAAATACATGTATATTCTATAAACCTATCATCGTCACAACTAAATATAAACATCATCACAAATAAATATTATTATATATATCATCATCAGAGCTAAACACTAATATAAATATCATCATCACAAATAAATATTAATATATATATCGTCAGAGCTAAATACTAATATAAATATCATCATCACAAATAAATATTTATATATATCATCATCAGAGCTAAATATTAATATAAATATAATCACAACTAACACTACAAATATAACTTATTCAATGCCCTGACGGCAGAATGCATAAAATAAGAATTTTCTCCACTTTGTAAGGTTTCTCCTCGTATATTTCTCACAGTATATATTATTTCAACATTTAAGCCCTGTTATTTTATTATTAAATTATTTTTGTGTTGTGTATTTCTGAGTAACTGATTATTAAATGTTCCCTCTGTATGAACTGAAAACCTCTTTTCTTAGGATGTGCGTCTCCTTCACATCTTTCCTTGACCTCATGATGTTTTTCATAGGTGTAAAGAATTTGTGGTGAGGAAAGGAGATGGTTATGAGGAAGACCTCCCCCTGAAGACCTCTGACCTGAACTTTGTTGAACAGGATGAGACTCTGCTAATGAAAAGTCAAATACTTTGTTTCCTGACACTTTTCTTTGACCCTAATGAAAAAACAAGGTGAATAAAGATAAAAACCTGATTTTCAGTTCATTAGTCTGAAAAGGTTACAGCTTCTGATTCAAACTAAAATCATCGTCCTGTGGTTGTTCAGTTTCAGTCAGACATTTAATTTACTGACTCATGACTTAACCTCTGAATTCCCTAAGGACAGAATTCCCTTCGTCTGTGACCCAAGTGAACGCTTGTACTATATTTGAAGATTGAATTCCCTCGAGGTGTGTTTAAAATGTGTTCACAAGGATGGAGCAACAAACTGACATGGAACATGAGAAAAACATCAAGAATCTTTTTATTCACAAATTGCTTAAATAAAACAAAGTTCAAGGACTGGAAACTGATCAGGAACCAGCTGCACGTCACAGTGACCGCTGACCTCTGACATAATCATCTTCTTCGAACCGCTTAATTCTCGTGACCTCACACTGTCAGATGCTGATTGGTTCCTGTTGGTTGTTTTGTCGTTTGACCACGAAAACTTTCTGTCCAGAAACTGTCACCGTGTAAACGTAGTCATCCAGAATCACTTGAGAACAGAATACAAAAGGTGAGTCAGAGTCATCTTACAGCGCCCTCTGCAGGTTAACACTGTGTGCGTCATGTGACAGTGCCCCCTGAAGGATAACATTGTGAGACTCATAGTACCTGACATGCGTTTGAAGGGCGGATCAGCTGATCCAGGTAACCTGAAGCGACTCGCCGTTCGAACCATCTCCATCATCACACATGCCGTGTGTTCATCGTTCTCCAGCTCACCTGCAGACTGACACCAGGGGTCAGAGGTCAGGATGTCATCAAGGTATTTATTAAAGCTGCAACCAACTATCATTTTGAATGGGGTTAACCCTAACCCATTTTTTTCATTAATTGATTATTAATCACATAAAAAGACAAAGACTACATTTTACAATTTCCAGCTGTTTATTGTAAAATGCTGTTTCTATTACAGACATCTGCAACTTATGATAACTTATGATGATGATGATTCCAGATTTAGATATCTACAATTTAATTCTGACTAGCCATGACCCAACCTCAAAATGTCTTAAATTCAGCTAAATTCAAGATGACGTAGTTTTAACTAGTCAGTATGGTGTTGTAGATATGATGGACCTGAATAATATTAATACAATATTTAATTACATTATAGATGGGGCTGGGTAATATTACACTAGATAATTATCGCAAAAGTAACGCAGTAGCTGTATCTCTGTATGTGTAACGCAGTAACAGTACTCACAGCCAGTACTCCGTCCTCGCTGATCACCAGGTAACCCAGCTGATCCGGGATTCTCTCCAGACCTGCTGTCAGGGCGGCGGTGGTCTGGGGAGAGATGCAAACTAACTGCTAACAGGCTAACTGCTAACATATAAACATCACAGTTGAATCATTTCATAAAGATGAAAAATATAAAAACACCCACCATCTTCTTCTTCTTCACTTCCGTATTCCTCGTGATCTTGTCACGTGACTGATGGGCCCTTCTTCTTCTTGGTTTTGTTGGTGCATTACCGCCACCAGCTGGTGTGGAGTGTGAATCTGTCATATCCATTCTATTGAGTTTAAAAACTTCTCTGTTATATCTGTTTTTCTAAGATAATCAAATATAAGATTACACTTGTAGGGTATCTCTTAAATACAAATTTACTTGAATCTAAAGTTTTACAATTAGCTTTCTTATTTCTTGCTCAAATTTCAGACAGTGTCATATAATGTGATGAACTGTTTCCCACAATAATTCAATTTCCTTTAGCAAAGTACTTTTGATATTATTGTTTCTTCCTGTCCGTCTCATTTCTCTCACTTTCCTTTGATCGTCCTTTCATGTCTTCCTCCCAAGCTTGCAGACACATCAGTGTATATATATATATATATGTATATATATATATATATATATATATATGTATATATATATATATATATATATATATATATATATAAATCCTAACCCTGACCAGTAGGGGGCGCGGAGCTGCGTCAGCTCAGCGGAAGTTGCAGGCAGCTGACTGTCACATGACCCTCTGGCTCCGTGAAGAGGTCGAAGTGTTTTTCTCCGGTTCTCGGTAAAACGTTCATCTCTGATCGTGATGGCGGGTCGCGGGAAACTGATCGCAGTGATTGGGGACGAGGACACGTGCACGGGCTTCCTCCTCGGTGGCGTCGGTGAATTGAACAAAAACCGGAAACCGAATTTTCTGGTGGTGGAGAAGGACACGAGCATCACCGAGATAGAGGAAACGTTTAAGTAAGAATCAAACCAAAGCTCGTTCACATTAACACGTTCACTCATATTTCAATCACGTTTCTTCTCCAACTGTAAATAAGTTAAACAGCTCGGTTAATTTCTATTTGAATGAAGGTTGGTTTTGATGTTTGTTTTTTAATCTCAGTTCTGTCATTTGAGAAATCTGCCTTCGTTTTAAGGTGGTGACCCAACCAACTAACTAACAAACTGATTGATGAACTAACTAACCAACCATCCAACCACTTACGAACTAACCAACCATCTAATCTTTTAACCAACCAACTAATGAAGCAACCAACAGACTAATCAACCAATTAACCAGCAACTACCTAACTAACCAATCTTTTCTGAATTAAACTGAGACGAGTTTAAATCACCAGTAAAAACAAAAATCTCTCTGTCTCTCTCTTTCTCTGCAGGAGTTTCTTGGCCCGTAACGATATCGGCATTATCCTGATCAACCAGTTCATAGCTGAGATGATCCGTCACGCCATCGACGCCCACATGCAGTCGATTCCTGCCGTGTTGGAGATTCCATCTAAAGAGCATCCGTACGACGCATCCAAGGATTCTATCCTGCGTCGTGCCAAGGGCATGTTCTCTGCTGACGACTTTCGATAAACAAGCAGACAAACACACACAGAGTGTGATTAATAGAAATGTTCCTGATGTGTTGTTTCTATGACGATGGATGTTGATTTATAGTCCTTTTTATTTTTGTTTCCAGGAAGTGGACGATGTTTCAGTTTTCATGTGACTCCTGTTGATGTTGTTTCTTCTGGAAAAGTTTGATGTTTAATGTAGAAAATAGACGCTGTCTGTGAAGTTTTTCCTTTTTTTTTATCTTTTATGTTTTGTCGTTTCAAACGTAAAGATGAAAGGTTTATTGATAATAACCTAACTGATGATTTTGTGTCAGTGTGATTAAAGTGTTTGAACTAAATATATATATATATATAATAAAAATATAACATGACATCACTGTATGTAAATCTGTGCTCGTACAACAGAACAAAATAAATATGATCTTATCTGACTTGGGGTGAAGCTATTTCTGTAGCGATGAATATAAACTCATCAGAGGTCAGGGCCGCTGGCATCAGCTGATGATGTCATCAGTAAATATCTCCTCAGCTCCTCATCATTCATGATGACAGAGAGAAGGCCGGCTGAAGGTCGACTGAAGGTCGACTGACGCTGGTGTGTAAACAGGTTTGTTATAAATTCAGTTTCTCTGGACGAGTCCCCTTCATTCTGACTGAGAAGCTGCTCACTCTCCCTCTCTGATGATGATACATCAGATGATGAAGTCTGTTGCTCTGGTTGTCATGACAATGATGATGTTGTCTGCTGCTCCTCTTCCTCCTTCACTCAACAACAGCAGGTAAATCTGAACTGAATTAATTATTACCCGTTGTGGTTGGCTTTATGTTGTGTCGTGTCACGTGATGTCGTCACTTTGTTAACAATGATGTCACTTTGTGTTGAAATGTGTTTGCAGATTTGAGTTTGATCACTTCAACGAGACGATGGACGTTTTAAGGTCAGTTCAGACTATATTCACACGTCTGACATTATAATGTATAATAATAACAATAGATAGATAGATAGATAGATAGATAGATAGATAATGATGATGATGATTAATTATTATGAAAACAGTACGTCACTGATGTCTAAAAAAATTAACTTGACCCATTCGTTTTATTTCTGTCGTCAGTGACGGGACTTTGATGAGCAGCACGAACGACACCAAATTAAATCTGTCACTGAGTAATTTAATATCTTTTAATCAGATTGTATCAAATTAAATCAAATCTCTATCAGATTAAGTCTAATGTCTTTGAATCAAATACAATTTGTTCTTTCTGTTTGAGTTGGATTAAATCTAATCTCTTCTATGTTTTACAGCATGAATTTTCCTCAAGGCCCGTGGTAAGATTTTCTCTCTCAAAACCTCCTGACCTTTGACCTCTGACTTCAGTGAAATGATCTGATTGGCTGAGGGAGCTGCCTGCTCAAACGTGATTGGTCAAACTAGAAATAGAAAGCAGAGGCTTCCCGTCTGTTGTGTACAGATTCAGTTAATTCTTATAGAATCTGTTTATAGAGATTAAACTTGATCTCAGCTACTGACATAGATAATAATATATAAACTTTATATAAACTAAAACCGTACAAACATAAATAACCAGATTATCATAGTCATATTATCATAAAGTGTGTTATCTGTGTTTGAAACTAATGTTTCATTGATACTAAGTGATTTTATCTTCTCACCTTCATATGCAGGCCGTCCCTGTCACGCTGTGCCCTTTCCACCTGTCTCACCACCAACCTTGTCTCTTCCATGCAGTCTGGGGACGAGACTGCAGGCAGCGCCACCAGTGACCCGTATGGAATTGGAAAGAAATGACAGGAAGTGGCCGATTATCATGGGATCATCATAAGATATGATCATCAATGACTCCTCAATTTCATGATGCTTCTCACCACATTCATTGTTCTCTTGCTTCTCGTTCATTGTTCACATTCATCGTTCTCTTTCTTTCTTGTTGATATTGAATTTGTTAAAAAAGTGAATATACAGCTTCAGTTTTTTTCCATGGCAGCAGCAGGAGAGGCTCATGGGAACTGTAGTTAAATAAGAGTAAAGAGTAAATAAATAACTTTAATTTCAGAAAATCATTTAAAGACAAAAACACATTTTTGGTGAATTAAAAACTTGGAATTTCTTGATTAATAAATCAGTTTTGAACCTGTTGCTATTGTTTGTATTTTATCAATTTTATTTTAATGACATCTTACATACAATGACACATTTCTTTCCTGACATTTGGAACAACAATAATTGAAAAACTTGGTTTTATTCCACTAATGAAAATGTAGACTTTTGATTATCGTTGAATCTAAAGAAAATAACAATTCAAACAAATCATTTCTCAGAATTCTACTTAAGGTTTTATCATCATCACAAATCATCCCAGATATTAACAGATCACAGCCCTGAACTACGAAGCAGGATTTGTGGTTATCGGGTTTTCAAAGTTTTCAGTCCTACGAAGCTTGTTTCCTTGTTATCAGGGTAAATCACCATGGTAATTTGTGCTGAACAGCTATTCAGGTTTAGTTGGAGATAAGAGATCAAACAGTATAAAAGCTGTGCCCACTGACCAATCACTTCCTTTGAACCATGACATCATGTTCTTAGAGGATCCGTGGAGCTAGGGACTCGAGACAATGAAACAGGGAAAAACTGAAAAATCAATAAATGGATCTAACAGATCTAACACACGAGAAACAAACTGAGGAAGATTCTGGAACACTCACAGAAAATGTATCCTCAGGGGAAACTGAACCGGAACAGGAAGTAAGATACACAAGCATTAGTAAAATAAACAATACAATTAAAAAAGATCATAAACATAAATTAGTGGTCATGTTAATATATTAAATATATAAAATAGAGAGAGACGGAGAGAGAGAAACTTCATTCTATTCTATCAATCTTTCAAAGAGGCATTTACAAAAATAACTATTCTTAAAAACAGTTAAATAAATCCATAGTCATTGGATAGAAAGATGGTGTGACTGTTTGCTATTGGTCAGTTCCCAATGGTCGTCATGGTAGTGACGACCATAACCCTAACCCGGTGAAGCTGATCTGATTCAGCCCCACTTCCCCATATAACTGACAAAATAAGAGCACAGCAGGCTCAGCCTGAAACATGTAAACATGTGACTTGACAATGGAAACTTGTCCTGATGTTCGATGTTATTATTTACAGTCCCACACAAGTAGACAACAACAGCTAATGACATCTGGATAGGCAGCAACAAGGTGACACAAACTGAGTGTATCCATATGTCCAGAGGTTCTGTCTTCCCCTGTGACACCTGGACGTCCACCAGGTGAGATGGGTTAGGGTTAGGATTAGCCTGAACCTGAACTACATGGCCCTGATCCTCATCATGCTTATTGTCCTGGGAAACGTCCTCGTGTGTTTGAGCATCCTCACGGAGTGCTCGCTCAAAAATGCCATCAACTATTTTATCGTCAGCCTGGTAACCGCAGACCTACTGCTGGCACTGTTGGTTCTACCTTTGTACGTCTACTCTGAGGTCAGTGTCTGTGAGGACATGTATGTGAGGACATGTCACATACGTGTCCTTACCATGGCACCAGCAGCCCAGTTGAATGAACCAGAGTTAGAGCCAGAGCCAGAACCAGAAACAGAAGCTGTACTTGTACCTGTACCAGAACCAGAGCAAGAGCCAGTAACTGTACCTGAACCAGAAGTTGTACCTGAACCCGTACTTAAACCAGAAGCTGAACCAGAAGCTGTACTTGTACCTGTACCAGAACCAGAGCAAGAGCCAGTAACTGTACCTGAACCAGAACCTGAACCAGAAGCTGTACTTGTACCTGTACCAGAACCAGAGCAAGAGCCAGTAACTGTACCTGAACCAGAAGTTGTACCTGAACCTGTACTTGAACCAGAACCTGAACCAGAAGCTGTACTTGTACCTGTACCAGAACCAGAGCAAGAGCCAGTAACTGTACCTGAACCAGAAGCTGTACCTGTACTGTACTTGAACCAGAACCTCACTCAATACATTTTTACAATGTATCACGTGTGTTTGTTCTTGCGAAATTTCTAAAATCTATCAAGATTTGTCATCTTTATGAGCAGTGTTTGGGAAATAAACATCACCTGACTCATTGTCTCTCAGGTGTGTTTCTGGCTTGTTGGATGTCTTTCTTCGTTGTGCATGTCACCAAGGTCTTGTGTCAGTCAGATGCACCCTCATCTCTGTGGTTACATGGCTTGTCTACATCAACAGTGCCATCAACCTGATCATCTACACCGCCTTTAACCCCGAGTTCAGGAATGTCTTTCACAAGCTGCTATGCTGTCACACATGAAATGATGACAATTAACAAAAACACAAGCAGCAAAAACTGAGACGTTCTTCAAAACAAGTCTGACACATTTTTAAAGGCATCTGAGATGTTCTTCACGTTCCGAGTCTGGACTAAAACAGTGTCTTATATTTGTTTTGGAAGTGTTTGATGATGTCAGGCCCTTGATTTGAAGGTTGTAATAAAGGAGTAACAGTAATCAGATTACTGTCTCAGAGTTAATGTTGTCATGGTTCTGTAGCAACTAAGAATGAAGCAGCTAATACTCTATTACTGAAACAGCAAGTTTGGGTGCCATTCTCTCTAATAATAATGCAGTAATCAGAATCAGAAAAGCTTTATTGCCAAGTAAGTTTTTTACACATACATGGAATTTGTTTTGGTGTAGGTGCATGTCAGACATCTCTAAATAACTATACTAATACTATAGTAAGTAACTATAGTAACTAATGGAGTAATACTGAATCAGCTGATCAACAGGTGAGTTCAGGTGTCGTACTCTACTGAAACGGTGGTAACAAATACTGCAGTAATTATACTAATGCTGAAGTAACTGCTAATACTGTAGTAACACATATTGCAGTTATGAGTATTGTTACTTCAGTACTGTATTAATACTATAGTTATTGCAGTATAGTATTACAGTTACTACAGTATATATATAGTTACTACAGTACTTTAATGTTACTATAGATATTGCATTATATTATTGGTTTCTTCAGCAGTGTAATAATACTATAGTTACTGTGCTAGTTACTGTTAAGAACTATGTACTACACTGTATGTATAGTTACTACTAGTAATAGTAGTACTACTATTATATATATATAGTACTGTAGTAATACTCTAGTTACTGCAGTATATTTCTACAGTTATATCAGTAGTGTAATAATTCTGCACTGCAGTATGTTATAACACTTCCCACAGTAATGTACTTATTCTATAGTTACTAGTATACCATTACAGCATTACAGTTCCATCAGTAGCAGCAGGTCCTGTTGTGTTAAATTGTTGACCTACTTATCGAGCTCATTAATGCTCCGTAAGCTCTTTGCTAATTCTCTCTCTCTCTCTCTCTCTCTCACACACACACACACACACACACACACACACACACACACACACACACACACACACACACACACACACACACAGCAACAGGCTGTGCTCTGTTCTCTCTGAATAATGAAACAAGTATCTGCTGCTGAAACATGAAAATGTAAAAAGATGAAAAAATGAAAAGATGAAAACTGTGACAACATGAAGCTGAGATCAGCCTGAACAGACGGAGAGAGAGAGAGAGAGAGAGAGAGAGAGAGAGAGAGAGAGAGAGAGAGAGAGAGCAAACCAAGTGCGACTAGACCCACGGAGAGAGGTAAGTAGATATGTGTGTGTGTGAGTATGTGTGGGTGTGGTTCTAATGTTAATATGTTCAGTTTTTTGTCTCTTCGGCAACAACAACATAATAAAAGCAGAGGACAACTTTTTACAGTGTCTTAAGTTTTGCACTGTGTCACTGGTGAGTGTTGGTGTTCAGGAGGACAAGCACAAAGGGAAGGACGAGGACAAAGCAGGGGACGAGGACAAAGCAGGGGACGAGGACAAAGGGAAGGACGAGGATGATGCTGAGACGCTGCAGGCTTCTGCTGTGGCAGGTGGTTCTCAGGTTATCATATCATGTGGTTACAGGTGAGGACACAACGTTCTTTAATGTTCTCTTCAGGTTCCTATGATGTGAGAAAACTCTGTGGACGAATCTGTGATAAGAAAACATGAAAAGTTACTGATCATTGAACATTCTGTTGTCATGACTATAGATCAATGATCAAATTATTTCTCATCACCCCTACCAGCCTCTATCGTAAATCATAGAAACATAACTTCATCACCATAGTTCACATCTCTGTCTGTGTTTGTCTTCAGCCGGTCCGTGTCTCGGCGGGTCGGACATCTTGGCATCGGTCAGAGAGAACAGTCCGCTCGGTCAGTTCATCGCCAACATTAGCATCAGCGGAGATCAACGAGCGAACGCTGTCAGACTTTGTCTGAGTGGAGACAATGCCGACTGGTTCTACTTAGAGGGTCGAACCATCCGACTCAACACTTCACTCTCCAGAGTCCTGGACAGGGAGGTACACATGCACAACACTCACCTGAGCATCATTCACCTGTGAGTAACACCCGGAACATACATCACTGACATGTTTCTGATTCTCAGGTTCAGGGGTCGGTGCTGGTAGCAAAGCTCACCTGTTATGAAGATGATGTCATGCAGGTGAATCAAGGGTGTAAACACTTGAGTAGGGCTAATGAGTTCACCTAAGTTACCTGTGATACCTGTGTTCTCAGAGTCAGTTCAGGATCCTGGTAGAGATTGTGAATGAAAACGACAACAGACCAAACTTCCTGCAGGAGACGACTGGTCCATTCAGCGTCAGTGAGGTAAAATGTAGAGGGTGACCACAACTCAAACCACGCCCACTTTCTGACTGACCAATCATAGAGTGAGGTAATGCCTTAAATGTCTCATGGGACTGCCTTTAAGATACAAAAATAAAATGGAGGTTGTATTTTAACAAGCGTAATCCAACTCAGCCACACTCTAGTCTGTTTGTCCAGCATTAAATCTGTATGCCATTAGATGATCAATCAGCTGATTGTTAAAACACGCTTCATTGATGAGCTGATTTGTTCCATTTTAAGTTCAGCTTCAGTTCGTCTGATATTAATTAAGGAGCGAGTTGTCTCCTCAGCTCATTGGGCGAGGTTTTTCTGTCATATGATGACAGTTGACGTATTTATAAATAAATATAAATATATAAACTTTATATAAACTAAAACTGTACAAACACAAATAACCACATTATTATGTCATATTATACCATCATAAAATGTGTTTTCTGTGTTTGCAGCTGACGGCTGTGAACTCTGTGATCTTCACTGTAAGAGCTGTTGATGCAGACAAAGACATGATCAGTTACATCATCGATCAATCATCAGTGAGTTGTCCACATACTTCTGTCCTAAATCAATCAACTGTAGTCACATGACTGAATGTACCTGTCACCTGCAGCCGGACGCCGCCTTCTTCAGGATCGATCTACCAAACAGCGGCAACATCATGTTGGACAAACATCTTGACTTTGAGACAAGGCCTCACCTGGAGTTCATTATCTGGGCCCAGGTATAACCGAGTCCACACCCGAGAACCGATCCAACCAATCACACTTAAATAAAAGGATCAATAAACGAGCAATGAACGCTCAATAAAGTAAAACATCTTTGATACAGAAACTGTCACTAACTCAAACTCTCCATGATGACATTGTGGAGGTGGTTCAGAGCAGCTCTAGATGAACCAGGGAGAGTTGATTGGCACAGCTCAGATTAGTTGGCCAGTTAACTCTCCTTAACTCAGCCCCGCCACGGGTGCTATCAAGCAGAGACTGCTGGACACTTTAAGTGAATGGTTCATCTCTGGCACTTGAGGGGAGCCATTAATGATTATGTGTAATAATTGAAATGAATGAACTTGAAAAAAACGTTTACTTCAGTGAATAGATTTTTTTTTTCTGACCAGGAATCAAACACAGATGAGAAATTCAACACGTCTGCTCATTTATCTGTGAACATCGAGGACGGAGACGATCAATATCCTCACTTCCTGCCCTGTTCACCTGTCGCTCCAGGTGTTCCTGTCTGCATTAACCCTGCCTACACCACCAACATCACACACAGAACACAGGTAAACACACACATTCTATAATACAGAATATAGAATAATATCTTCTGAGATTAAAGACAGATAATCAAAGTATGTGTTTGTGTGTGTTTCAGAATGTTGTTCTGGAGTTCTCTCCTGGTCCAATCAGAGCGGTGGACGGAGACAGAGGAATCAACATGTCTCTGATCTACAGCATCCTATCAGGTTGTTTACATAAAACGTGTCTCACATCACACGTGTCTCACATGGCGTTTGGGTTACAGTCACCATCAGCTGATGATCAACTGATTGATGAACAAGTTTTCTGTCAATATTGTTAATAAACATTGATCGTATCAAACATATTTCTCACGTTCAGCGATCAATTGAAAACTTGCTGGTGTGACCAAGTGTCACACGATGAGACACACTGTGATTTAAAACTTTGAATAAATGAGCTCCACAGTTGGTTACGTTTGATCAGTTTAAGTTTGCTTACCTAAAGTCAATTGAACATGACGACTGCAGAGGTCATGTGACTTTCAGTTTGCCCCTGCAGGTGACGATCAGGGCAGGTTTGAGATCAACAACACGACAGGTGAGCTCAGGTTAACTCGAGCTGTGGACGACCGACGACTGATACCAAACTTCACACTCAAAGTCATGGTAATAATTCTACTTCCTGTGTACAGTTTCAATCATAACCATCAGAACAGAGTCTGCTTTCCTCACCTGTCCCCCCCTCGTCCAGGTGTCTCAGGTGGACGACAGGCTGAAATACAGCGTGGCGTTGGTCGTGGTCAGAGTTTTGAATGAAAACACGTTCCCTCCAGTTTTTAACAGAACCACTTTTAAAGGTTTCATCATCCAGAGCTCTAGCCCGACCTCCATCGTCTCAACCTATGGAAACCAGGTGTTACAGGTCCAGGTGTCCGACCGCGACTTCTCTAATGTAAGAACATGTGCTGCTCTACCTATATTATCACATTATCTGTGAAGATTCTCAATCATTCAGGTGATGGCATCGACCAAAGTTATACAAGCTCACATGTGGAACAGGAAGTTTCACCTTCTTCAGTTCTAAGTGACTGACCAATGTTTCAGGAGTTTAACCTCTGTCGGTCTTCACCTGTGTTGAGCAGAGTCACAGTTTGAATGGCAGAGACCCACCTGCTTTTGTGTGAGTCACACGAGTGGGTCTCATGCTCTTCCGTCATTAGGGTCATATGGGTTGGGGTCATTAAGGTCATTAGAGTCACATGGGTTGAGGTGTGGTTGGATCTCTCTGTGGAGAGAACTTGGATCAAAGTTTGTGTCTTGAACCACCCCCTCCGTTAGGTGATTGTTTTTGTATGCTTCCCCTTGTCCTTGAGGTGCAAGGGAGCTGTTGAGTCCTGGCCTGAGGAACTGGTTCTCCTGTGCTGTGCCATCCATTTATGTCATAGTTGTTTTGTTTCCCCAATGTATAGGTCTGAGCAATCCTCTTCTGGTCATTTCTGGGTGTTCTGTCTCCAGTGAACAAGTTTCTGCCTTGGGTGTCATTGAGTTTGAAATGTTTAGGTACGTGGTTGAACATCATGGTTTCATCTGTGAGCAAACTTATTCCTCTGGTCTTTTTCTTCCATTTTTGATATAGTGTTTCTAACCAGGTGTTTGATGATGTCATATGTTACAGAATGAAGGCTGATAAAGATGCATTTGCGATGCATTTTGTAGCCACTGGTAGGATCTCTCAAGGTCTAATAGGTGGCTGTGTCTCTGAGAAGACCAGTCACATTAGTGTGTTCAGTAGTCTGTACCACTGTGAATCTCAGCCGGAAGGAACGACCTGCCTCTTTAACATAAAGACTCTCAACACAGGGGCAGACCCACAACAGTTAAACACCTGAAACCTCCCATTAGTTGAACTATAGGTGAAGAGTCTTCAACAAACACACAAACAAGTCCAGTTGATTATATACACTTATCACCTAAATCACACCTGAAGAGTCATCACTGTCGTCCAATCACAGGGCCTGAATCCAAACATCCGCTACTCACTTCATCCTCTGTCTGGCTTGTACCATGTTACTCAGATGGGGATCCTGATCGCCAGGACGGACCAACTGCACGCCTTCGACCGCCACATCCTACAGGTGACATTACCTGGGATACACACAGAATCATCAGGTGACATCTGACCTTTAACCTATTGTATTAAACTTCAAAACTACTCTATACATAGATGTTGCTTACATGTTAGATATGTGTTGTTAATGTTACATATGTGTTACTTACATGTTACATATGTATTCTTTCTTCAGTTGCAGAAGTGGTAACAGAGATTCTAGAGAAAATAGGGTGACCCACAGTTTGTTTTCATAATTTTTCCAAAACTTTGACTGATCTCAGATCGAATCATTGATTAGACTGAAGGTTCAAACTCAAATCTTCAAAGTGTGAAACATCACATCTCACCTGTTTTTTATATGAAGCTGATGGATTTCACATGTTCACGTGAAACATGTGAAATCATGTGTTCCAAGCTGTGAAACATGTTATGTTTTATCGTTGTTCAGGTTGTAGCTAGAGATGAAGAATCAGGAGAAGAAGTTTCAGCATCAGTTGATGTTGAAGTTCTGCAGAGAGGACAAGCAGGTGACCAATCACATAGTGACCATTACAACATGTGATAACAATATATAAAATATAACATATATAATATATAAAACATAATCTACCCCCTAATTCCACAAATGTCTCTCTGTCTGTATGTGGAACTCACATCTCACGATTCAATCATTAAATCATGTCATGTTCAATATAAATCACAGAGAAAGTTCAGTGTTAAGTTTCATTTGAACATGTAATTCTCTCAATATTAATAAGACTTGAATAAACAGTTGATCGGTCCTCTCTAACCCTAGTCACGGAATCAAACCTCAGGTCAAAATCAACAAAGATCATTTTTATAATCAGATTATTATTATTATCTTGGACACAGGAGCTGATCTTTATTATTGCAGCAGCATTAACAGAATCACTAATCCTGATTAGCAATGTGTCCTCAAAGTAAAAGCACTTTGTCTGTTTTGCTGCTGTCATTTTTTATACTGAGCTGAATTACAGAGCTTTTATTTTGAAAGGTTGAGAACTTGGGCCTGAAGATTGTGTTGGGTGTTTAACAGACATTGAAATAGCCGACGTGATCTATGAAAAAATAACAGCAGTTCAGTTAATTATTCAAATTATATATAAACCACACATACGAACAGTAATAGACAAAATTCAGTTTCATTTTCATGAAAAAACTATAAAGTGCAGATAAACCAGGGAGGATGAACACATACTTTTCTAACTTCACTCTGCACCACAGACTGTAAAAAGTTCAAACTATAAGTGTTGAAGTGTTTGAGGATGACTAATGACAAGGAATAAGTATCAACACAGGACAATAGAACACAACATTACACTACACACACACAGCTTTACTATATAATGGTGAAATATCCCTCATGGTGCATTCACTGACATGAACTCTTTTCTTTAGTCCCTCATGGTGCGTTCACTGAACAGCAGATGTTTGGAGATATGGACACTCGACTGGCCGGAGGAATTGCAGTATTGATCGCACTGATGTTTATATCAGGTCTTCTGTTTCTGCTGCTTCGATCAGTGAAGAGACAACGTTTACAGAGCGATCCTGAAGTGCACACGGCTGTCGCTCTGGAAAAACATCCAAACGTGGTAATGAACAGTGACACGTTTACACACTGATGAGAAGGGTCGGCCTTTAAAACTGGTAAGGTTGGAGGTGGAGACCAAACACTGACATAAAACACTGATCTGAGATCAGTTCACGTAAACTTATTGATCTGTGACTGATATTCAATGATGACATCACCATTGCCTTCTAATCTGCAACACATTTCATTCATTCTTTAACATGATTTGTTTGTTTCAATAAACTAAGTTTGTTTTGGACAAAAGGAGACATCAGATATGTTTACATGTTGTAACTTCTGTGGTTTCACGAGGGGAGTTCAGACACTTTATACTTGTGATGTTGTGATCGTCAGTGTGAACTTCCTGCTTCTGTTTATGCGTCATCTATACTTCATTGTGCATGCGTGTGTGTGTGCATCTCAGATGCTTTAGAAAAAAATGGATCCGTGAAGGTGACACGGACTTCCTGTTCCAACACACTCAATTAACAGGGTTCTCTCTCTCTCTCTCTCTCTTGCTGGTCAGGTGACAGGTGCTCGACCCATCTTCTCTGTCGACGAATCTTCATCTTTCAGTCGTCATGGTGACTCGTCGTCAGAGAGTTTTCGTGGGGTTTACACTCGCAGACTCTCTGCTCTTCATCATCCGTCATCATCATCGTTTCACACTCACCTGTGTCCTGTTGTCGAGGGAGCAGCAGCTTATCAATCCACCGCTGACCAATCAGCAGAGACTTCACTGGAACAACAGCCAATCAGAGACCAGAAATAATACAATCACTGATGTGTAATCACTTTTCTAATGATGTCATTCATGACTTTGAAATATAATCAGTTTCAGCCAATAAAATATCAGATAGATGATGTCATAATGAAGTGTTTGAGTAAAACACACACACACCCGTCTCGCTCTGGCAGCTCAGCTGCTGCCTTTTAAACCTGAGGATCAATCAGCTAACAGCCCTCACATGCACTGATTGATCCTCTGGTACCTGTGGATGTTCTCTACTCGTCCATGCCTGCAATGTAAACACATGATGATGTGAAAACGCAAGCATGATCCAGCTCTACTTCCTGCGGAGGCTCAGCTCCTTCAATGTCTGCAAAATGCTGCTCCAGATGTTTTACGAGTCTGATGTTGCAAGCACCATCTTCTTTGCTGTGGTGTGCTGGGGTGCAGGCATCACAGCAAAGGATACAAACAGACTCAATAAAGTCATCCGGAAGTCTGATGTTAGCCCTAAGATTGTCATATTATGTTATCACTGCACATTACATATATATATATATATATATATACATATTTATATATAAAATTCCCCTCACAGTCTTTCTCAAGCTGTCGTTGCTGTAGATTCTTGTCGATCAGTCACACTTAGCATACAGCTTGATATTATCCATGTAGAGGTGGTGACTGATCTTTGCTCCACTTTGAAATCGGAAAATCCGAAACCACTCTTTGCGGAGATCTGGCTCAGGGGGCTCAGGCCTATGCAGAGCAGCAGTGGGGTCATAGCATCTCCTTGTTTTATGCCACACTTGATGGTAACTAGCAATTGGCTTCGAGTTGGCCTCTGCAGTTGTTTTCTACAGCCCCATTGAAGGCTCATAGTGTCTGTACAGTTCCAAGCATTCCAGGATCCATGTGTGCTGCATTGAGTCATAGGATTTCTTGTAGTCAATCCAGGTGGTGCACAGATTGGTTTGTCTGATTTTCGAGTCTTGAGTGTCTGATCTGTCATCCAGTAGCTGGTGCTTGGCTACCCTGCTGTTGCTATCAATTCCTTTCTGGGCCCCTCTCATGTATTGAGTCCTGTGCCTTCTCCCTTTAGCCACTATGATGCCTGACAGGAGCATCCATGTTGTTCAGAGGCAGGTTATTGGCCGGTAGTTGGATGGGACTGCTCCCTTTTGGGGGTCCTTCATGATAAGGACTGTACTGCTCTGTGTGAACCTTTCTGGGTTAGCAGCTGGTTAGTAGGCGTGGATCATGTTAGGGCCCGGTGCTGTCCAGCTCTTAATCTAAGTAGATCTACCCTGGTGTTATTAACCTGCCACTGAGAGGACACTTTGGATAGTCTGGTGGAGAAAATCCTGTTTATTCTCCTGGCCTCTCCCTCTTTGGTGTACCTCTTCAGGCGAGTGGCCAGAGCTGTCAGTGTTTGTTTGGCTGTCTCCAGTAGAGAGTTTGTTGTATTTCTTGGGAAACCCTTTCTTCACACGCCTTTGTGCAATTATGATAGTTGGCCAACTTCGTGTGGCCTTGATCTTGGCCTTATCCTCTCCATGAGGGGTACTGCTCCTTATGGTTTATGGCGTAGTCAAGCACGTCTAGAATTATTGCTGCTCTAGTGTACATCAGCTTGTTGGTCTCAGTGATGGTATAGTGCTTATTGTTGCATTCACATCTTCTAGCAGACTTTCTGAAAGGCCACCCGGTTTCCATCTTAGCTATGGTCTTCAATCTCAGGTCAGCTACCTTTGCATTAAGGCTACCTGGTTCCACTGGGGCTAGGTACCCAATCTCAGAGTATGGGGATGATGATATCTCCCCTCTGACCTGTCGTTATGGCACCCCCTTGCTGACATCGTTACATCGTTGTTGTACTTCATTGATCTCTAGTTGTAATAGCAGTTTCTGATTGAGCACATTGGAACACTGAGCTAACAGCTGTGTCTTTGTTAGCTTAGATGTTGGGTTTTGAAGCATCCATTGATCTCACATACGCTGCATATATCCCTTCATATTGGGATTGCTTGTATAGTAGCATTTCAATAGTCCCATATTCTCTGCTCTCCGTGTAGGTCTTCTTCCTGACGCAGATCTCGTTGTCCCGGTTAATGTCTGAGCCCGTATGACTTTGCTATTAGCAACACTTATATCATACACATATCTGAAGTAGGCTGGTAGCAATAAGGACCTTGCCTAAGGATCCTCACTGGATTTGTCTTTTAACACCTTCAGCCAATCAGAGCAGAGTTGTGACGTCACAGAGGTGCTGCAGCTGGAGAACATCTGGCTGACTGCAGCCGGCTCAAGAGGTCCTGGCTGCAGACATCCACTGTGATGTTTTAAGGTCACATGATGTTTTGCAGCACTGGATGAAGTCAGACAATTATAACCAGCATGCATTGTGTTAGGACCAGCATGCATCACATTAAGTTAGCGCTACACATCACCGCATCAAGTCGAACGCACCTAATATTGTTCCGCCTCTGGTGTGGGCGGAAAAATAGGAAGGGAGTAACCTGAGGTTAACAAAGTTCTTCTTCACATGTCGAGAGACCAAACACAACAGACACTGCACAGTTCTGCCCTCAAGATAAAAAAAAGACAAAATCACACAACAGCTCACACACACACACGCACGCACACGCACACACACACACACACACACACACACACACACACACGTGGTAACGAAAGGTTCATTTTTATGTTTGAGTAAATAATCCGTTTTGTATTTTTCTGTCTTCATGTTACAATGAGTAAATAATTATGGATGTTTCCTCTGACAAACGGAGCTTTTATTTTGAAGGTGGTGAACTCACGTAGGAAGAAGAAAGTGGTTGTGACAGACTTGACTCTGGTCTCAGTCGAGGAGCTTCTCGTTTCTTCGTCTCTTCTTTTCTTCTTTTCTTTCTTTCTTCTGTTGATTCGTTTTGTTTTCGTGTCTCAGCTTCATTTTGTTGGTCTGTTTGTGACGTCACTGTGACGTTTGTGACGCTCCAGAGGATCAAAGATCGGAACCAGAAACTTTTTCAACGAACTGGAACCAGGTGAGTTCATCACACACACACACAGTAACACAAACACACAGTAACACTCACACAGTAACACTCACACAGTAACACACACACAGTGTGGGTTAGGGTTTGAGTCCCATTGACTTCCATTCATTGTGAACAGTCTCACCCAAACCTTTATCTCGAGTTCATGACTCACGCATCTTCACCCAACGAACATTTACCTTGATCCAAATCAATGTCGGATCAGTGTGATTTGAAGTGGTCCGGACTGATCACATGACTGATCACATGACTGATCTTGTGACTTAGACTTCCAAAAACTTTTAACAAAATCATTTTGAATAAAGTATTAAACTTTATTTATCAGTGTTTGTCTTTCTCTGTAAGGGCAGTTTCACATGTTACTGTTACCACGGTTACTCCACGGTTAGTGAACAATCGTCATACATGTTGCAGAGCGCTGACATGAGCGTCCAGCCTCGGAGGATCCGTCTGAAGCCATGGCTCCTGGCGCAGGTGAACAGTGGCAGGTTTCCTGGTCTCCAGTGGATCAACGCAGAACAACGCCTCTTCCAGATCCCCTGGAAACATGCTACACGCCACACGTCGACGTCTGATGAAGAAAACACTGTCTTCAAGGTGTGAACACGGATGACAGACAGTTTGCGACCACACTGTGGGTGTGTGCATGTGTGAGGAAGTGTGCATGTGTGAGGGTGTGTGCATGTGTGAGGAAGTGTGCATGTGTGAGGAAGTGTGCTGGGCGTGTTTAAGAAACAGGAAACATGTTGAACGTTAGAAATGATGTCACTTCTTCTTTTCTGTTTTAAATGAAGCAGTCAGTGTTTTCAGGAACACTGCTATTTTAACATTGTTGAATGTTCTTTTAAACATACATGTAAATATAAGCATGTTTAGATATGGCGTGTGTAATCCCTGCACTGTGTCTTGCAGGCATGGGCTCTTGAGACAGGTAAATATCAGGAAGGTGTTGATGAACCTGACCCTGCCAAGTGGAAGGCGAACCTTCGCTGCGCTCTGAACAAGAGTCGAGAGTTTCAGCTGAAATACGACGGAACCAAAGAGACGCCGGTTCGCCCGTACAAGATCTACGAGGTGTGCGAGCAGCCAGCGAGTGCAGGTGATGTCACAGGTGAAGTTTTGCTGTTGAAATGTTTACTTCAGAGTCAGTGTGTTCTTTATTCTATCGATCACAAACAAACAAACATCTGAATCATTTAAATAATTACTAATTTCACATGATATCTGATTGCGGTTGTTGTTTTTTTTTATAGGTGGCTTTGATGATGAGGATGATGATGAAGAGGTGCAAAATTCAGTGTAGAAATATAAAATACATCTCGTTCATATTTGTTGATTATTAACTCCTATTTAATTTTCAGATGCCAAACCTGATGGACCTCACCATCAGTAAGTAACACTGCACTGTCTCCATAGAAACCAGGTGGTTCATGATGTCATTTGATGATGGAAAGGTATGATGTCATGTCTCATCAGATCCCAGGATCAGTGACCCCTCCCCCTTCAATCAGTTCAGTTTATCTTCCAATGAGGTGTTTGGGCCTCATCATGTGATCTCGATGCCCCTCCTCCCTGTGACTGCTGACCTTCAGGCCCCGGGTCAGAACTTTGTCTCTGGACTCTCGACCAGACTCCAGGACTTGAACTCTTTGCCGCCCCCTGCTGCCTCTGTTGCCCCTGGATCGGACCTGATGGAGGCCAGCAGCATAGGAGAGATCCAGAACCAGCAACCCTGCAAGTACGACCTGCTCAGCAGTGTCCCACGTGAGTGAATGCTCTGAGCCTTAACCTTTACTTCCCTGTGATGATGCTGAACAATCAGCAGATTTATTTTCTGTGCAATCAGGTCCAGAATATTGGACCAGATCCTGTGTCTGACCCTGTCTCAGTTCAGTTTGTGGTTTTCATAATCAAGGTCTGACAGAGCAGTGGATGGTGTTGGTACATCGGTATCTAACCTGAAACCTCCCAGTCTCATTGTCTAGAACCAGGACATAACCGTTTTCAGGTCCTATTTCTCTGTTGGAAACTAGTTCTGTTATGTGGAGTGAACGTCAGGATTATGAGGTTTCAACAGTTCCCCTGTCAGTGTTGACATAGTAACAGTCTCAGTCCCTCTGTTGCTACAGTAACAGATCTGGACCTGAAGTTCCAGTACCGGGGTCGGATCATGGGCTCGCTGACTGTGAGCAACCCTCAGGGCTGCCGGCTATACTCTGGCCATCTAGAGCCAAGCCCGGAACAGGTTGACCTGTTTGGACCCGTCACTCTGCAGCAGGTCCTGTTCCCAGGGACGTCTGAGATCCAGAACCAGAAGCAGCGGTTCTACACAGAGGCCCTGCTAGACGTGATGGACCGAGGCTTGATCCTGGAGATCTGGGAACAGGACATTTACGCCATCCGGCTCTGTCAGTGTAAGGTGTTCTGGTCTGGACCGGGAACAACCGAACAGAGTCCACCAAACCCCCTGGAGCGGGAGAAAAAGATCAAAGTTTTCAGTCTGAATGACTTCCTTCAAGGTGAGGAGTCAAAAGTTGTGTCAGAAAGTGTTTGGATTCACCTCTGAGCCTCCTGTTGAAATAAATGTTCTGTTCTCAGCTCTGATCCTGTTCCAGAAAGGTGAAGCTACGAACCCTCCACCCTTTGAGATCTACTTCTGCTTTGGGGAGGATTGGCCTGACAAGAAACCCAAAGAGAAAAAACTCATCATCGTTCAGGTCAGAGGTCGTAAGACATCAGCACCTGATCAACCTTAACAACCAGTTTACTGTCTGAACTATTAAAGATTCATGATGCAGCTTCTTCATAAAGAACTAAAGCTTCAGAAGCAGATTTATTTTTTAACTTTAAAACTACATCAAACACTTTAACATGGTTCTTATCAACCTACATTAAAGTGGCTGTTCTGGTCTCAACCTGGTTCCTGTCTTCAGGTGGTTCCTGTTGTGGCTCGCATCCTGACAGAGATGTTCTCAGGAGAACTCAGCTGGTCGACCGACAGCATCCGACTACAGATCTCAAACCCTGATGTCAAGGACCAGACGGTGGAGCAGTTTAAAGAACTGCAGAAGCTCCTGCAGAGCCAACACATCCAGGGTCCCTGGACCCCCAACGTGCCCTGATCTTCACATCCAGGGGCCCTGGACACTAGAACCCTTGGGGGGTTTGTGGTTCAATGACCAAAAACATGTTAACAGTTTTTAAAATTGATTAAACTGTTTAAATTTAAACTGTTAAAACATTTTGACAGTTCACCTGTTTAACCAGTTTGTCTGTTTTCAAAAATTAAATAAACTCGTTTTCTTTCTTTCATTCGTCAAGTTTTTGATTCATCAACCAGAAAACAAATCATCTGTGAACTGACTTGACACAGGGGGCAGCACTGAGTCTGTTCACTATTATAAACTACTGAAAAACAGCATTTACCATAGAGATTTATTGTCCTCAGCGGATGAACCTTTAGATTTTGGAGAAACTTCAATCCAGTAACATCACCAGAAAATCAATCAACTGATATTTAATTAAATCAGTTGTGACACAACAGGAAGTCTGGTCTTCTGGTTAGGGGTAGTTAATAGTAGTCTTTAATAGTCTGTGGTGTGGTTTCTGCTGGTTCAGGGTTAGTAAATAGTTTTTAAAAGTAGTTGAGACTCCATCGGATGTCTTCTTCTCAGCTGAAACCAAAGGACAGGTGTGATGAGGCCATCACATGACCCAGAAGGCAGCAGAGACCTCACCTGTTCATCAGTAGCTCTAACCCTAACCTTGAAATCAACTCTGGTCACATGTGTTCCGGTCAGATGATCTTTGAATTTGACTGATTCTCTCAGTAAATTGTGACTCAATATTAATGAATTATCGCATCAATCTGAAACTAAAGAAATGAGCGACATAGGATCGTAGTCAAGCTAGCTTCAATCGTCCACTGCTGCCACAAGAGGGCAGAATTACAAAATTAAAGTAAACAGGAAACATCAGGAACAGAACAGTGGCATCACTTCATCAAATTATAAGAAGTTGTGAGCTTCGGATCTGAATAGATTCAGTGCTGCCCCCTTTGGCAGATCAGCAGTTAAACACAAATTTAAAAACTGTCTTCGTTAGCCACAGGGTGCAGCAAAGACTCAGACTAATTTTACCTGAGCAAAGGCGAGTTTTTATCTTAGTGATGAAAACTGTCAGGGGAACTTTCCCACCCGCTTCGGGCGAATCAGACGTCTTTACACAAACGAGTCAAATGTTAGTAAAACGTTGTTTGTTGTTTCAGTTGTTTATTGTTTACAACAAGGCTACATCACCGATGATGTCATGGTGTCAGTCTCTCTCACTTTGTGGAAAAACAACTAAAATTCAACCAAAGTTAAAAAGGTCAAAGGTGACGCCAAATCCACCAGATCACGCCCCCTCAGGCAGCCGCTCAGCCAAGAGCATCATGGGAATTTTTTTGGCTCTTTCAATGGCACGGACAAAAAAACATCACGACCAAAGTCCCAAAAATAAATCTCTTAAAAACTGTTGACCAGGCACGTCCTCCGATTCATCAAGATCCAACAGGTGTGATCCGCATCAGCTCACTTAGTGAACTCCTCCCAATCCTGGCCCCGCCCTCTTTCACCTGCTGCAGGTGAGTTCAGGGGTCAGGGGTCAGGGGGAGGACTCAGTCTGTTCAGTCAGTCCTCACTCTGTCAGTCTGTCAGAGAAATTCATCCTGTTTCACACGTAACCTCTAAACGTTCTCTCAGTCTTTCTCTTCCTCCTCTTCTTCCTCGTTCTCTGGATCCTCGTCTGCAGTCGCAGATTTTTGCCGTCACCTCTGAACGTTGGTCAACAAAACATTTAACCTGAAGACAAAACAACAAAGTTCAAAACACAACAAGATGTGAACAGTTACCTGGTGTGAACAGTTACCTGGTGTGAACAGTTACCTGGTGTGAACAGTTACCTGGTGAGGTGTGAAGGTTGCAGCTATCGGAACAGTCTGGTGAACTCTCTGATGGCCCAACACACGTGTTTACACTCCTCAGCACTGAACAAACACAAGCATGAACACAACAGATTTAGTATCTCATTTCTATTAACACAGTCATATGTTAGGGTGTGTTGAGGGTTCCAGTCTCTGAGGAGGACCCACACAATCCTTTGAGCTCCTCTGATGAGTTTCTGAAAGATCTAGATTCTCTTCAGAGGATAAACCTTTGACAGCTGCTGGAGCTCAACAGAACCGACCTGACCCGTAGGACCAAAGTACTCATAGTACCACAGACTGCATCTACTTCACTTGTTATATGTTCACTGTGGCTGATGCAGAGAAGCTCAACACACAATCTACATTTTACAAATTAATAACAAATTTTCTTTAGTTTCTATTGTTCTTTATGGTTTTCTACTTATGTTCATTTAGTATCTGACTTGTTTACAAACCTTGTTGTACCTGTTGTATTGTAAAGATATGAAAATCCCCTACTTACTCACTCTTTATTTTGATTTACTCTGGGTGAGCTAGAACCCACCAGGGTTTCACCTGAAAGAATAAGACTAAGAATAAGACTCTATAGTTGTGAGGACACTCATTGACATAATGCTTTCCCTAACCCGACCATAACCGAATGAAGTTATTAACCATGACAAATATCAGCTATATGTGTGATTAAAAAGTAGCAGAATCGCGGGCTGAGCGGCGCGGAGAAATGTGCACATGTGAAAAGCAAGCCGGCTATTCGCACAAGAATTGGCGCTTGCATCACCGGTGTGGCCCAGCGTTACAGTCCCAACTCACAGATTTGTCCTGTGGCGTAAAAAAAACTCCAGGGCTCTCTCCTCTCCCCCATTTTACTTCCTGTCAACGCTGTGATTGTAATGCATGATGGGATATGTTGCTCAGTGACCATTGGTTGTAAACTCCTTTCCTGATGCACTGTGTGAAACAATGAGTCCACAATAAAGGGAATAAAAAATGTCACTATATAGTAATTAGTGAGTGATTTCGGACAAAGACACAACCCACTTTAACACGTTTGGTTTGTCAGCCAATCGGAAGCGTTTATTTGGCTGGTTGTTAAAACCTTATCAGGTCCAAGTCGCTCCAACAGAACCATGACCTGAAGCCTTGTCACACCTTTCTTATGAAGTTGAGGAAACAAAAAAGTGTGGGCGTCAAAGACGTCTTCTGGCGTTGCCAGTGTCATACATGTTGATGTTGTATATGTTGACGTCACATGGTAGACGTGGTACATGTTGACGTTCTATGTGTCGATGTCATATGTGTTGCAGGTGTCTCACCTGGTGACCTGTTTGTGGAAGTCAGTCAGCTGTTTGTGTGTGACTGTCACGGCGCCTCCTGATGTCTCCTTTGGTAAACCTTTCAGAGCGTTTTCTAACCAGCGACAGAACGTCTGAAAAGACAGAGGTCAGCGAGGTCAGGATCCACAGGTGCCGTCAGACTGATGCACATGTTCAGTTGTTTACTCACAGGTCTGTCAAATGCCATGACCTCCCACAGAACCTCGGCCACGTCAGGAAGCGTGTACGGCGGCAGACAGAAACAACACGAGTGCATGAGCTGAGTGACTAGCTGCTGACCATGTTGCTCCATGGCCTGAGCAATCAGCTGCTTCCTAACCTCAAAGTCTTCCTCGTGCTGCAGAAACATGAGTCACGTTTTTACATTTTCAAATTGTTTATGAAGTAAAACAAGTAAATTATCAATATTATTATTTAATATATTGATATTCGTCATGTGATTTCATTTTAAACTTCAAGCCTTTTCCTGAAAAACATGACTTTCTTGGTCACAAGTTTGTTAAATGAACATTATACTTTGTTGACTCACGTCGTTGGCGACTCCGGTGTGAATCAGGTCTCGGACAAACTTCATGACGCTGCAGTTGGCATCTCGATGGTCCAATGAGGTGGCAGCAATCGCACACTGGATGATGTGAATGATGATGCTGCTGCTGAGTAACGTGACAGGACTCCGCTGAACAAACCTGAGTGTACACACACACACATCAGAATAGTCAACCCTCAGTGTGTAAACAAGAAGTGATAAGGTGACCTGCACTCACCTGGTGGCTAGTCTGAACAGGTCGTCCACGGTGTCGGGATGATTCCTCAGACCGTTGTGCTGCTCCAGCAGCTGGAAGGTCGGCATACACAGAGCCTGGAGGAGGAAGACTCATGTCATCATCGAAATGTTTTACAATCAAACTGGATCCTGGTGAGTTCACCTGCTGCTCAGGTGCATCATTACCTGTAACATGTCGAGCAGTCCCTGCCTGCAGCCTTCCTCCATGCCGTACTCATCCACCAAGATGCTGCCCAGGTACAGGAAGCAGGAGTGTGGATACACCTGGTACACACTCACCATCTGATCACAACCAACATAGAAAACAGCTTAGCAGGTAGATTCATTAAAGGTACAGTGTGTTGAATTTAGTGACATCTAGTGTTGAAGTTTCATGTTGCAGCTGAACACCCCTCCCCCCCCCCCCCCCCCTCCTTCCAAACATGAAAAAGAACCTGTGGCAGCTTCAGTTGTTATAAAAACTCAAAAAGGTTTTAGTTTGTCCAGTCTGGACTAATGTAAAAAACATGGTGGCCTCCGTAGAGAGGGTCCCCTCGATGTAAAAAAGTATTTAAATGTAAAGTATTTAAATATAAAGGGCCTTTTCTAGGGTAAAGAAAACTACAATTCATACAATTGAGATGAAACGAACTAGTGAAAACATCATGAGGATTATTCTACATTAAGTTTCTTCCAATAGTTCCCTTTCACCTATATCTTACACATTGGAACTTTAAAGCAGGAGAAAGATTTTGTTTGAACAATCAGAGAGAAATCAACTGATCAAAACAATTCAAAACCATAGATCATGAAATCCAACCAACACACAGCAAAGGTGTGTGAGAGCAGGTGTTTCTCACCTGAGTGACGAGTGGCTGTAGCAGGGAGGCGGAACCTTTCCCAACACATCTGACAGCAAACCTGAGACAGCGACAGCATCGCTCCACAATTCTGTTATCAGCCTGATGAGTGTTCAGAGTGTCCGACAGCACCGGCCAGATCTATAGGTGAGTCACATGACACGCATCATCTACAGGTGAGTCACACGACACACGCATCATCTACAGGTGAGTCACATGATGAAGTTCATGAGGTGTTTTACCTCCTGGATGACTTTCTGACAGGGGTGAGTCTGTCCGTTCTCTACGATGGGGTTTGTGTGTCTGGGGAAAAAATGTAATAAAAAAAAAATAAACCCCAACAACAACAATCACTGTCAGTATTTGTTAATTTAAATAAAGTTTGAGAACATGTGAACTCACCTAAAGATAACAGCCAGTCTGTCGAGCCAAACAGTCGGATCAGCTGATTTACCGTTTGTAGATTCTTCTGCTAAAAGCTGAAAAATAGATAAATATATAAAACATGAAACGTGAAATACAAACAGAACAGAAATGAGATTTTATTTCTTTTCACAAACATGTAGACATTAAAAATAAAAAAAAATAAACAGACATTTAAGTGATGTAATTTAGCATAAAAACGTTAAAAGATGAAAGGACGTGTAAAAGCTAACCTTCTTCAGAGCGATGACTTGAACAGCACAGAGGTCACTGAGACACTCTGCAATCTTCTCTAGAGGAAGACGAGCCAGGACCAGAGCTGTACCTGTGCAGGTAAACCACACACACAGGTGAGGGTTCCTGTGTGACTCCAGAACCTTTGTTCTGTTTTGAAATGAATTTAAACATGTCCCCTGACTGATGAATCACCACAGGTGTGCTGACATACCTTTGAGCAGTCCTACGGCTGCCTCTGTGGAGAGGGCGAATGAGTCAAGGGAGCGAGCGATGTCGAGCAGACCCTGGAAGTGTTGAGCCATGTGATCTCTGCACACTGAACAGATGTTGTGGATCGCCTTTGCCGCTGCTGACGCCAGAGGTTTCTCTCTGAGGCCTTTCATCAGGTAACTCAACACGGGGTCTGACAGGAAGTACACAGGTCAACACAATAAAAACGCAGTAAAATGAATGCCAACGTTTTCCTATGAATATTTGTTTGGTTAAATGTCTAAGGAAACACAAGTCGGAGGAGAATCTGACAAAGGTGTTCAGATTTCATTTTTCAGACAGATTTTCCTACCCAGGAATCTCGGGTTTCTGTCTACGACCTCACTCATCTCTCCAACCAGCTCAATGCTCGTGTATCGAACTGCCATGTGGACGCTTTCAGGAAGTAAAACCACCTGTTGCAGCACCTCCGACAGCGTAGGGTTGTTTTCTCTGAAAATTAAACAGTCCCAGGACAAGGTGGTTTAGACTAAATCAATCAGGACCAACAATGTTCAACATTTCAGCTTCTGTTTCTCAAATATTTTCTCCCTGTTAGGATTGGAAATCGTTTCAACAGATACTCACGGATCAACACTTTTTGCAATCGCAGCCATGATGAAGAGAACAGCTTCTGTCACCTCCCAGGGTGGGTTGCCCTCTTTTAATGTAGAATATAACTGAGAACAAGCAGAAACTCTTTTAACCAGGGCTCCAGACTAACGTTTTACAATAGTTGCAATGGTGCACTCAACATATTCATTTAGGTGGACAAGGACCTAATTTAGGTACACCCAAAAATGTTCACTGCCTTTTTGGCACCGCAACAATATATATACCTACTATACCTTTTCTTGATAGTTCCCATATACATTGGTCATTTCTTTACTAGGGCTGGGTATCGCAATAGATTTCCCTCATCGATTTGATTCTGACACTGATCACAACATAATGATCGATACTTCCTTCTTCATAGCTACATGCCCATTCATTCATTCAGCAAGAAATATGACGCAATTCTCTATGCATGAAAAAGAGAACGTCTTTTAATGTTGAATATAACTGAGGACAGGCGGAACCTTTTTAACGTAGAATGTAAGTGTTGACCCTAACACAAACAGATGTCAGGAGAAAAAAACCTTCAGTTTGAGATTATTTGTGGATTAAAGGTTTTAAAGTAACATTAAGGTTAATGTTAAGGTAGCATTCATCAGTGTGTGTCTGCTTCTTAACAGCAGACACACACTAACTGTCGCAGGCATTGAACATATCATTTGTATGTGTGTGAGGGTGTATTTCCCTTTATGGTTAATGCTAGCATTTGTGGCGGCTAACTTCTCAAGATCAGGGATTTACCATGACAATGCACATGCATGAATGCGGGGGGAGGAGCTTCAGGAGGAGCTGTGAGGGGGGTTGTACTTGTTTTCAAATATCAGCAGCTGTTTCCGAGAATCACTAACTACAGTTAAACTAAAGTTACCTGAGAAAAACACTCCATGGATCCGACAAGAAAAATGACATCTTTAACGAGGTCAGAGACTCTCATCCTGAACTCTCCAAAATCATCTGTGTCCTCCGGGATTCCCTCCTGTTGAGAAAATATAATTTGTTTTTAGGAATTACACACTTTACCAGATACACAGTTAACCACCAACGGTTAGAACAGTGAATCCAGTCTCCAGTCAAAACGTTTTTTGATCAGAGTGAATATTAAGAGGTCAGGATTTCATCATAATGTCAGTGTAAACAGGATCAGTACTCGTACATGGTCTGGATCTAGCTGACAGTGTCGAGCCAAACAGTGCAGAAGTCTCTGGATGTACGGTCTGAAGATGGTGTGAAGCGCTGCATCATTAATTTTATACAGATGTTCTCCGAGACGGTACCAGAAGTTAAAGGAAATCTCCACCACCTGGAACACAACAACCAGAACAAAGAATAGAACTTTAATGATTAAGATTTCAACTAAAACGGAAGATAATAACCGTAGAAACTTCAGAGAGACACATTTGAGGATCCCTCTCCCAAGATGGATAGAAGTACAATAGATGCTGCTGTAGCTGAACACCAACAAAATTAATATATTTACAGCATTGTACTATTGGTGTTGGTTGTTTGTACCTCGTACTGTGGGTGTCCTGCACAGATCAGCAGCAGCTCCAGTGTCCTCAGGTCGCCCATACCCTGACCTGGACTCCTGACAGTCGTCTCTAGAAACGTCTCACAGAGTTCGGTGAAGATCCTGCAGTAGTTCAGCACTCTGACAATACACAAAAAAATCGTACATGCTGAAAACACACCGACAGTGCAATGAATAACAATCAGAAGCCATTTCCTCTGTGTCCTCACTTGTCAAGGTCTTCTCTGGCTACTGCCATGTGATAGGCCGTCTCCAGGGTCAGGACACCCTGGAAGAGCTGCAGAGCCAACGCCATGTTGGTGTCCACATTTTCTATGGCGTAGAGAGCCGAGCAGACACAGTCCGATGCTGCCTCATGGAGGTTAGTGGAGGTTTCATCCCTCTGCTATGTTGACAATAGGGAACATGAACAGCTGATGTGACACTGGTATATTACGCTCATGGTGATTTATGGTGACATACCTGTAGACCTGCCAGATGATACAAATAAAAATCTATCAAATATTTTATAAAACAATAATGAGTGAATCTCACCAGGACTTGGAAGAGAACCATGAGCAACTGGTTATTAGCCATGAAGTTACTGTCGAGGACTCCCAGGTTGAACCAGCTGCCCAGACAACGAAACACTTTGATGAGCATCTTCTCATTGTCGCCCGTCTTCTCCACACATGACGTCTGAAATCAAACATAAAGAGCGTGAAGTTGTATATCCTGTCCTCTGAGTCCAGGTGACAATCTGATCTGAATCATCATCTCATCTCTGTACTTTGAGTGTGACAAATGCTGGTTTGGGTTATTGATATTAATCAATGGCAGGGCTGCACGATATTAGGAAAGGCTATGACTTGCGATAAATAAACATAAACAGTCCCTGTCTACAGACGCAGAGATCACAGACAGCTCAACAGCCAGAAGCAGGTGCACAGTGACACCATGTAGGGGCAAACAAGAGGAAGTCCTTGTGCAGTTCCACTAAGTCCACTCACAGAGTAAATTTGAGGTCTTTGCATACATGTTTTTTTTTTTTACAGTTTTTAGTGGCTCTGTCTCTAATTTACTGCTCCACTTTGTGCTGCATCACACCAAATGGAGACATCTTCTCCTCCAGCTCCACATACATTTACTACGTTTATAAAGTGTTGTTTTAACCCAGACTGAGTTTATACATGTGTCCGATCACTGTGTGTGGAAAAGAGAGAGAGACAGAGAGAGGGGCTGATGAATGAGTTGCTCTGAATTAAGATTGAATTCATTAATAAAAGTATTGATCGTTACCTAACCCCAGGTCTTTGTCTCTCTCTTTTTTTCCCCCTCAGGTTCTGGGATCAAAAGCTACACAATTATTTTATATAATCAGCCACTCATATTGATGAATCTGACTTGGGACAAAGTGATCACTAGTTCACTTTGTCCCAAGTTTCCATTTGTGGAACTAGTGGAAACTTTTAGTTGGCGGAGGCGGAGTGAGATTTGATGTCTCTGTTTTCAAATTCTGTTTTCTCTCTATTCTCTTCGTATTCTGTTGTTCCAACAATGATTCACTGACAGAAAACCCTGACAATGATCTGAATGTCATTTATCATCTATGGCAGCAGGGCTCCATCTGATCGGCCCAATATATTGACATACAGAGCGTGAATGCGTCGTGCATGGACCATCATTTATCGCAGTTTTTGCCTCTTTTGCGATGCGTATGCACGTTGATATCGCAATTGTGCAACCCTAATAAATAGTAAATCATGCAAAACTTAAACATGATTATCAAAGACAGATGATCAGTTATGACTGAAAAAGAAAAGGTACCATCATGAAGAATAATCACATCAATAAACTGCTGATGAAAACCAGAATATTTTTCAGGAGTTGAAAAAAAAATACAAATCTAAGTCACAGAAAAGTGAAAAATTTAAATGTTTTGTTTAGTTTCATTACTTCACACCAGAGCTTGTTGGTATTTGTGTTTGTAAAATAATGTGGGTAAATGTTATTTGTTTTAATGTGTGTTAAAACCATCCATAACCTCCACACTGACCAACAGGAAAGCGTTTGACATGAGGACAAGAGAGAAACATTTTAACCAGTCGAGGGCGTCAGAGGTAGAGTGACACAGACCAGCAGAGTGACCACAGTGCTGGAGTAATAAGCCAGATCCTCGATGATCTCTGTCCTACGATTGGCTCCGATTCGTAGAGATCGACTGTGAACTTCTTCTGGAAGCACAGTGAGGATCTCTACCAGGAAGGGCATCGAGCTGATGTCATTATTGTACCTGAGAGGAGGCAGAGACAAGGACAGGTGAGTCAGATCATCAGAGAATAAATCAAACTGTCCTTCACTCTGCACCAAGGACAAAGACAAGTCTGCTGAAGAGTCTTCACCAGACTCTTCTCTTCTCCATCTCTTCTCCATCTTGTCACTGTAATCACTCGTTCTTCAATGAAAATATATAAATATATAAATATAATAATCTGTAGACGCAGTTGTCTTGGTATTCCCTGTCTACAATCCTCACTTCCTGTTTGTAAAAAGTTGAAATGATGTGAATTCTTACTTTTCTATGAGCGTGTGAACGCATCCTTTCCAAGACGCCATCTGAAGAGCGAGATCTGCGATCGCTAAAGCCAGCTGACACAGAAAACAGATCAATCAACTTCTATGAATCAATGTTTAAGAAGATCAAACAGAAAACGTGAACTGATCAGAGTTATTGATCAGCATCAAACAAATGAACTGATCCTTGAAACAGATGTGGTTTATTGCATCATCAAGACAGAACTAACAAGGAAACATTAACACAACACATGTGTAACGCTAATTTAACGTAATGTAATGAAACTATGACATGTTTTTCTTCAGGTGTCAGACGACCGACTGGTTCAGGTTCTCTGATCACAAAGAACAGATGTGAACAGTGTTACCTGTGTGACAATGATGGGCGACAGATCTTTGAGGTTCTGGATGTGGGTCAGCAGCGAGTCTCGCAGTGCATTGTGGGTCTCAGGAGGAAGCTCGTAGAAGGATGTCTGGATCTTCATCTTCATCGTCTGAGCAGCAAAATAACACGACTCCACGTCCTGTTTGAGCTGCAGCAGCTGGTCTGAGATCTCCCACGCGTACATCTGAGGGACAGACAGGAAGTGATGTCATTACCCCTGTCAGAGTTAGGGTTACGATCCGGATTCATGATCTGACACCATCGATTAATAAGTAAATAAATGTGATTGTCAGTTTGTGTTTGTGCTGCAGACAGATTATCATACAGGGCTGCTTCTCTTTAAACGTCAGAGGAAGCAACGCCACTGATCCAGGAACATGAATATTAATTGAGTTACTATAATATCGTCTTTATATACAGTCAGTGATGGTCTTTATGTACAGTCAGTGATCATCTTTATATACAGTCAGTGATGGTCTTTATATACAGTCAGTGATGGTCTTTATGTACAGTCAGTGATCATCTTTATATACAGTCAGTGATGGTCTTTATATACAGTCAGTGATGGTCTTTATATACAGTCAGTGTTCATCTTTATATACAGTCAGTGATGGTCTTTATGTACAGTCAGTGATGGTCTTTATATACAGTCAGTGTTCATCTTTATATACAGTCAGTGATGGTCTTTATGTACAGTCAGTGATGGTCTTTATATACAGTCAGTGATCATCTTTATATACAGTCAGTGATGGTCTTTATGTACAGTCAGTGATGGTCTTTATATACAGTCAGTGATGGTCTTTATTTACAGTCAGTGATGGTCTTTATGTACAGTCAGTGATGGTCTTTATGTACAGTCAGTGATGGTCTTTATATACAGTCAGTGATGGTCTTTATTTACAGTCAGTGATGGTCTTTATGTACAGTCAGTGATGGTCTTTATGTAGTCAGTGTTCATCTTTAAATACGACAGTGATCATCTTTATATACAGTCAGTGATGGTCTTTATATACAGTCAGTGATCATCTTTATATACAGTCAGTGTTCATCTTTAAATACGACAGTGATCATCTTTATATACAGTCAGTGATGGTCTTTATATACAGTCAGTGATCATCTTTATATACAGTCAGTGTTCATCTTTATATACAGTCAGTGATAGGCTTTATATACAATCACTGATGGTCTTTATGTACAGTCAGTGATGGTCTTTATGTACAGTCAGTGATGGTCTTTATATACAGTCAGTGATGGTCTTTATGTACAGTCAGTGTTCATCTTTATATACGACAGTGATGGTCTTTATATATAGTCAGTGATAGTCTTTATATACAGTCAGTGATCATCTTTATATACAGTCAGTGATCGTCTTTATATACAGTCAGTGATAGTCTTTATATACAGTCAGTGATGGTCTTTATATACAGTCAGTGATGGTCTTTATATACAGTCAGTGATGGTCTTTATATACAGTCAGTGATGGTTGGTTCTAGTTGGATTTTGGTTTGAGCTCCGCCCTTGAAACTAAATCTCACTTTAGCTTTACTCATTAAAACAGAGAGTGACGTCAGAGCTCCATGTCACATTAACAACATTATATTTATTGACTGATTGATTATTCTATCAGATGAATAAATAAAAATGATTGACATGTTTAACTCTATATTTATTGACTATTGTAATAAATGAATAAAAAGGTCTGAGTCAAAATATTAAACCTGTTAATAGTTTAAACCTGTAAATTCACTGCAGATCAAAGTGGTGTTCTTTTGACTGTAGTTAGCTGAACATCTGTTCGGGTTAACTCTAACCAGAGATAAACACTGGTCATTGACTTCATATAAGTAGTTACATGACGTCAGAGAGTAAACTTCACCGCAGCAGTGGCATCAGTCAGGCTAACATGCTAAAGGAGCTAGCTCACCGGGCCTGATAGAACCTGAAACACGGAACATTCGTATAAACTGCGACATTTTATTCTTCAACACCACAGCGTGTGTGTGTGTGTGTGTGACAGCACACAGCTAATCATGCTAACACGAAGCTAAAGGTTCGCGTTTTCATCCATTCATTTAACTAGCTTAGCTTAGCTGTGATGCTAACGGGAAGCTGCGGCTCCTCTGAGACTGCGCACTTCACTTCTCCGGGTGTTTGCAAAGCGGGTCCACATTCACACCCGAGTCCGGACACAGCACATCAGATCCCCCTCAGACCCTCTCAACCCTCCGTCCTTCACCCTCCGGTCCCCCGGGCTCTCCCATTTTCTTACCGATCTTTGGAGCTCTCCGAGCCACACCGAGGCTCGCTCCTTCCCGGCCGGGTCCGGGTCGTGGTACAGGGCTTGGACCGCCTGGTAGACCAGGGTCAGGTTCGGTTTGCCCCCCTCCATATCTCGGCTCAGAGGCGGGATGAGATAAGGCAGAAATTAAAGCTACACGGCGGATCTGAACGAGTCCTACACGGCCTGAGAATCGACCGCCATCTCGCACTGGCTTCCCGCATGCAACCGCGATTGGCTCCCGACTGGAAACACAGATGGGAACATTAGTTCAACTGGAGGACTTCATTCAAAAGTCCGTTAAAAATAAAATTAATTTTACGTCGCTGCTCATTAAACTTCGTATAAATGGACAAATACAAAAACTCATATTTTAGTTTGTCTAGCTTACGGACAAATAAACAGAGCTCGATTTAAAAATAAAGTGTCAATAGACGGAACAGAACTATTTTTAAAAACGTTAAAGTTGGTTTGACTCTCTTGATTTGAACTGCGTCTGTAAAATCATTCCGAAAAAAACAAACGTAAGTGTGTTTTTAAACAATAGTTTCACTTGGATAAAACTTGTTCTTCATGGTAACTATGTGCTGTTTCTGATTTAAATGACAGTTTTATGAATGAACTTTGGTGCAGCACATGATACCCCACCCCCCCATTGTGTTTATTTGGGTTTTCAAAGATAAACATAAAATATACCAAAGGTTTACACACAGCATGTTAAACTGAATACAAAAAACATTCAGAGTGATGACACAGTTTTATACATTTATTAGATATACAATCATTTTCATACAAAAAATATCTTTGATTTTCCTTGAGCTTTATTCCAAATGTATGATTGATATCAAAGAACATTCTGCTGCTGGCAGGGTGTGAACTAACCCTGACCATAACCCTAGCGGCTGTGGCTCAGGAGGTGGCGCAGGTCGTCCTCTAACCAGAACATCAACGGGTGGATTCCCGTCTGCCCCCATTCCTTATGTCAAAGTGTCTTCGGGCAAGATACTGAGCCAAACTGCTTCTAACATCTGTGACAGTGTGTGAGTGATGTGTGATGGAGAAAGTACATCTGCACAAAGATGAAGTGTGTGAATGGTAAAACTGCAGCAATGGATTATGTCTACTCACATATTCTACTCCTCAATTAATTTACTTTCCATTAAATTACAAACAGTTTCTTCTAATGTAGTAAATCTTGTTATTGTGTTGATGTGTTCAGTTCCATCAGCATCTATTGTACTTGTGTCCTGGGGGAGGGGTCCTCACATGTGACTGTCTGAGCTTTATTTACTGTTAATAAGGTTTCTTTGGTAGGAAGGGTTAGTAAATAACCATTACCATGTTAACAAACCTACTGATCATTAATTATTGATAATTAATCAGTGATTAAGTATCACTGATAAATGATTCTCGGAAATGTGACTGAAGATGACTTCCTGACCACTTCCGAGTAAAATACAGATTAAATTAAATTAAAATACAGAAAGAAGTGGATGTGTGGGAGACTTTTATTGTGAAAAACTCTGAGTGAACATCCTCAAAACTGAGGTCGTATCATACCCATGCTTCATCCAATCACAGCGTGGTTATGATACAGCCCCAGCTGTGAGGACACGTCATCGATCAATATGATCAGTTTTCTTCAAACACGATCAGACGTCGCGGGTCTCTGATAAACAATCAAACAAACAATCAGTCAGTCAGTAAATCAATCAATCAATCAATCAATCAAACATGCAATCAATCAATCAATCAATCAACCAATCAACCAATTAAACAAACAATCAATCAGTCAGTCAATCAATCAATCAATCAATCAATCAAACATACAATCAACCAATCAACCAATCAACCAATCAATCAATCAATCAAACAAACAATCAATCAGTCAGTAAATCAATCAATCATTCAATCAACCAATCAATCAATCAAACAAACAATCAGTCAGTAAATCAATCAATCAATCAACCAATCAATCAATCAATCAATCAAACATACAATCAATCAATCAACCAACCAATCAATCAATCAATCAATCAAACATACAATCAATCAATCAATCAACCAATCAATCAATCAATCAATCAATCAATCAAACATACAATCAATCAATCAACCAATCAACCAATCAACCAATCAACCAATCAATCAAACAAACAAACAAACAATCAATCAGTCAGTAAATCAATCAATCATTCAATCATTCAATCAACCAATCAATCAATCAAACAAACAATCAGTCAGTAAATCAATCAACCAATCAATCAATCAATCAATCAATCAATCAAACAAACAAACAAACAATCAATCAATCAACCAATCAATCAATCAAACAAACAATCAATCAGTCAGAAAATCTGTCAGAAAATCAATCAATCAATCAATCAATCAATCAATCAATCAACCAATCAAACAAACAATCAATCAGTCAACCAATCAATCAATCAATCAATCAATCAAACAAACAATCAATCAATCAAACAAACAATCAATCAGTCAGTAAATCAATCAATCAATCAAACAAACAATCAATCAAACAAACAAACAACCAATCAATCAAACAAACAATCAATCAATCAATCAATCAATCAAACAAACAAACAATCAAACAAACAAACAATCAATCAATCAAACAAACAAACAAACAAACAATCAACCAATCAATCAACCAATCAATCAAACAAACAATCAATCAATCAAACAAACAATCAATCAAACAAAGATGCATCAGATGAATATAACAAAGTTAAGTTTAAATATATATTTAAGGCTTAGTGTGTGTGTGTGTGTGTAAAATACCTTTGAGCTCAGTGTTTAACAGCAGGGAAGTTGTTGGTTTAAATCTCAGTTCAGACCGTGCAGAGTTTTCTTCATCTCCTTCCTCCTCCTGAGGAGTGAAGGAGTGAAATGGAGGAAGACTGGAGGAGAAGTAAAGATGCAGTGAAGGAGTAGAGTGGAGGATGAGTGAAGTAAAGAAGGGATGAGGAAGAGGAGAAGTGGAGGAGAAGAGCTAAAGGAGGAGTGAGGATGAGAGGAAGAGAGGGGGGGGGAGGAGAGGAGAAGTGAGGAGAAGTGAGGAAGAAAAGTAATACAGGAGAGGAGTATTGGAGGAGTAGAAGAGAGGAAGAGAGGAGGAGTGAAGAGTGAAGGAGTGAAGGAGTGGAGGAGTGGAAGAGTGAAGGAGTGAAGGAGTAGAGAAGTAGAAGAGTGGAAGAAGGAGTGAAGGAGTGGAGGAGTAGAGGAGTGGAAGAGTGAAGGAGTGAAGGAGTGAAGGAGTGAAGGAGTGGAGGAGTAGAAGAGTGGAAAAGTGAAGAAGGGGAGGAGAGGAGTATTGGAGGAGTAGAAGAGAGGAAGAGAGGAGGAGTGAAGAGTGAAGGAGTGAAGGAGTGGAGGAGTGGAAGAGTGAAGGAGTAGAGAAGTAGAAGAGTGGAAGAAGGAGTGAAGGAGTGGAGGAGTAGAGGAGTGGAAGAGTGAAGGAGTAGAGAAGTAGAAGAGTGGAAGAAGGAGTGAAGGAGTGGAGGAGTAGAGGAGTGGAAGAGTGAAGGAGTGGAGGAGAGGAGGAGTGGAGGAGTGGAGGAGTGGAGGAGAGGAGGAGTGGAGGAGAGGAGGAGTGGAGGAGTGGAGCAGCCTTTTAAAGGACGAGTGTGTTTATCTTGCTCAGATTAACGCTCTTTGGTTCCAGACCAGGTTAAACCAGTTGAGTTGAAGTTGTCGGGTCAGATTAGATGAGGTTAAAGGGTTAAAGTTAATAATCTGTGGGTTATTGGATTTAATCTCAGTCTTTCTCTGTTTTATCTGACGTTTGAAGGATTATTGAAGACGAAGAAAATCTGTTCAGTTCCATTTAGAATAAAACCTGCTCAGGTAAATCTGAGGCTCACATCCGGATTAAATCTGTAACATCCGGATTAAAAGTGACGGTGCACATGGACTCAAGATTCTAATCTGTTCTCCTGCTGTCTCGTTTAAAAAGTCTTTAAACGAGATGTTCATGTAATTGTTTTCACATTTTAATAAACTGAAGTCAATTATCAGAAAATGTTTTTAAATGGACTTGATATTTTATTTTTTATTCAGGGAGACCCCATTCATTGTTTTATTCAAGATTCACTTCTGTTGATTATATCTAGAAAAAAGTGAAGAGAAGATGAAGAGTTTTCTGAGCGAGGCGCTAAATAACGAGTAAATAGGAGTTTAATTATTTAATGAAGATTTTAGTTGTGAGGAGGTTAAACAGTTTAACAGGTTAAAATAATGAGTTTGTTAATAGGTTTAATGGTTTAACTCTGTTCACTTTAACATGGGATCAATCAGTCGAACACAACCCACTAACATGCAGTGTGTGAGCGTCTGATGAAACTGTCGTCAAGGCAACTGAAGCTGGTCACTGAGGGAAATATTCAATCATGTTCATCATATCCATCCATCATCCATACATCCATCCATCCAATCTACATGTTAACTCTGTTTTTATTTAAACTACATATAAACTCTGGCTGATCTCTGCGTGTTTTGACAGCGACTGCTCGGCTTGTAATCAGATTAACCTTATTCGGACAAAGGTGAAATGTGACGGTCTTAATCCTAAAACTTTACAAAAGTCCTTGCAGCTAAATCTTTGGAGTAAGTGGTTTATGAGGGTTTATAAAGAGGATGGAATCGTCCTAGTGTTAGAAAGCTCAGGTTCATGATGGGGAAACACTTCCACCTGTATGAGAACGTTTCTAATGTGAGTCCCTTTGATGGGCCCCAGTATTACCTGGCACCTCAATGGGCTTTTCACCTGCAAACCATCTTCATGGGCTCCGTCCTGTTCGCTGGCACTCCTTTAAACTTCATTGTTCTTCTTGTGACACTCAAGTATAAGAAGCTCCGAGTCCCTCTCAACTACATCCTCGTCAACATCTGCTTCGCAGGATTAATCTTTGTGGTCTTCTCAGTGAGTCAGGTGTTTGTCTCCACCATGAAGGGTTACTACTTCCTGGGTCCCACATTGTGTGCACTGGAATCTGCCATGGGCTCGATAGCAGGTAAATCAAATCTGAAGTTTTATGTTTTATTTTATTCCCTGTCAGCAACAGGTCAAAGTTCTCTTAACTCTGTAAACGTAATGTTTCCGTCTTGAATAAACTCCTCTTCAGGTCTGGTCACGTCGTGGTCTTTGGCTGTTCTCTCTTTTGAAAGATACCTGGTCATTTGTAAACCATTCGGAGCCTTTAAGTTTGGAAGTAATCACGCAGCAGGTGCTGTCGCCTTCACCTGGTTCATGGGGATCAGCTGTGCCATTCCACCTTTCTTTGGATGGAGCAGGTATGAGAGTGAGGTGTCATCTCAAAGTGCTGTGTTTAACATGAAGCACCTGAACGGGTCGTGTGTGTGTGTGTGTGTGTGTGTGCTCAGGTACATCCCTGAAGGTCTGGGTTGCTCCTGTGGTCCTGATTGGTACACACACAACGAGGAGTTTCACTGCAGCAGCTACACAAACTTCTTGATGGTGACGTGCTTCATCCTCCCACTCAGCATCATCATCTTCTCCTACTCTCAGTTACTGAGCTCCCTGAGAGCTGTGAGTTCAACCAATCAACCAATCAATCAGTATTTGTCGTTAAACATTTTCATCTCTAGATAAAACAGAACATTTAACATTTTAGTAAAACACAGTTGTTGATGCACTTATTTATTCTCTATTGATAAAGATGATTGTAGGAGTAATATTGATTTAAGAGTTAACATGTAAATAGAATGTCTTCAGTTGCTTTGTCAGTGAACTATGTTTAACATGATTTATATATAAATGTGTATTTGTATGCATAAGCACATATATGTAAATAGACACACACACACACATATATATATATATATCCCTGTGTTTTCTCTTTTGTTTTATTTTTGTTGTTTTCATGTGTAAGTGGTAGGGTGTGTGTTTGTTTGGTTTTCATGCTGTCTCTCCCTCTCTTATGTTCTGATGATTGTAGTATATCCCCCCCCCCCCCCCCCCCCCTTGAAAACGAGATGATGGGTCTCAAGGGTTTAAACTAACAGACAAACATTGATTTTGCTTTCTGTTGTGTTTAGGTCGCAGCTCAGCAGACGGAGTCAGTCTCGACTCAGAAGGCAGAGAAGGAAGTATCGAGGATGATTATCGTGATGGTCGGTTCCTTCATCACCTGTTATGGTCCATATGCTCTCGCTGCTCTTTACTTCGCTCACTCTTCAGACACAAACAAAGACTATCGACTCGTCACCATCCCGGCATTTTTCTCCAAGAGCTCTTGTGTCTACAACCCGTTAATCTACGTCTTCATGAACAAGCAGGTGAGTCAAATATTACATTTCACCTTTAAACACACAGGTCATGGCTAAAGTAACACAAGCAGGAGACAGACGGGTAAAAAGGAAAGAAAAAGACAGGTGGACAGACAGATAAAAAAGAAAGGTGAGAAATATCAAATCTTCTGTTTGGCCAAGTGAGAACGTCATCCTTCATTCTTCTGCAATGAGAACAACTTTTAATGTCTTATATTTTAAATGTTTGAAATGTATGTAATGTTTTGTCTTTTCTTTTCTCCTGCTCTTTGTCTATGAAGTAACTGATCTTTGATTTTTTATTCATCAGTTTAAAGCCTGTATCATGGAAACAGTGTTTGGAAAGAAAATGGACGAATCATCTGAAGTTTCTTCAAAAACTGAAGCATCTTCAGTTTCCACAGTTAATTAATGTTTGAACAAAGTAAAAGTGATGTCAGATGTAAAATAAAGCAAACTGTTCATTTAACTGTAGATTTTTTTTAGATAAAAGCAAAAATAAAATATAATAAAAATAGTGCAATTGTTTTTTGTCATGGTTTTTTTTCGGGTGTATTTTTGTGCAGCCATATCTTTAGCTAGGAACGAGATGGATAGTCAGGGGACACAAAGAAGAACCCCAACCCCTGAGGCTGCAAGGCTCTCGCTCTACCAACTGAGCTAAGTAGACCTTATGAAAAGTAGAGAAAGGGGGGCTACAAAACAAAAAGAATCACCCACACTGGTTTTGGGTTGGGGGGTTTGGGTATCTCGAATCCCATTAACCTCCCCACACCGTCTATTGATTCTGTGGTTAGATAGAGGTTAAATGCAATGAAATGGCCGACGCACACCATCAAAGCTCTCCACTCTCACATATCCCCTTAAATCAGATTGTCATCAGTAGTGGACCCCTTATCAGTACACACCCTCACCCGAGGAAGTCCAAGTAAATTTAGTTCTATAATCTACTTCTAAGACTGAAAAGACTCCTGTTTTTGTTAAAGATAAACTGGTTAGGGTTAGGCTTAGGAGTAAGGATTAACTGGTTAGGATTAGGGTTAACTGGTTAGGGTTAAGGTAATGGTTAAGGATTAACTGGTTAGGATTAGTGTTAACTGGTTAGGGTTAAGGTAATGGTAAATGATAAACTGGTAAGGGTTAGGATTAGGATTAACTGGTTATGGTTAGGATTAGGAGTAAGGATAAACTGGTTAGGATTAAGGTTAAGTATTAACTGGTTAAGATTAGGATAGGTTGGGTTAGGAGTCTAAGTCATAGTGGAGATTCTGGAGGGGTACATTTGTGTGTTTTCTTACCACTGTTTAAGTTTGGGTGGGCATGAGAGGAGAATTATTAAAATAAAAAGGAAGCTTTATATAAAAATCCCATCATCCTTTAGGAGTAATGGATCAATTAGTAAAAACAGTCTCTTTATTAAGTTAAAAAATATATGTAATGTTTACAAAAATCAATAATTATGAAAGTAATAAAATATTATAGTAATTTAGGTAGAACCCATCTATACTAACGCATTAACTTACTGGTTAATTATTCCCTCTAATTATCCTTCAGGTAAATTCAGCTGTTAAAATTATATCAATTATTATTTATTCTTATATTTTTGTGATAATTAACATAATGAGGGAAGCTCTCTCTCCCACCCTCTCCATCTCTCTCCATCTCTCTCCCCCTCTCTTTCTTCTAGTTTAAGAGTTTTGTCTCTCTCAGTCGTCAGAGCTGCTCATTGTTGAACTGTTTTTTTCAATGCAAAGAGCTTTAAGATAATATGTTATGATTTGGCGCTATATAAATAAAATTGAATTGTACGTAAATACACATGTATATGCATGTGTGTATATATGCGTACGTTTAAATATGTATATTTACACAAATGGCATGTTTTCATATTGAGATTCTGACTTTTCTTCACATAAGTTTAAAAAAGTTTCACAAAAGACAAAACAAACTGAACAAACTTGAGAATATTTGTCTTCAGTCTCTTCTTCCTCGTGTGATGTGTGACTTCCTGTTGGTTCAGGTGAAATCCTCTTATGGTGAAACTTGACTTCTGAACGTTGATAGAAAGAGGAAGAAGAAAAAGAGGAAGAAAAAGAAGAAGAAGAAGAAGAAGAAGAAGAAGAAGAAGAACCTGCAGAGAAACTGACTTCAGTTGAGAAACTTACTCAAACAGTCATCAGAAACCATGATTATGACAAAAACAACTGAGATCACATCAGATAGATTTTATTTCTTTAGAAAATCTGAAAAACAAATCATCGATTAAATCTGAGAGAAAAACAGTGATTGGTGAGAGAAGAGCTCTGATTGGTTAATGTGTAGAAATGCTGCTTCCTGATTGGTTTTTACAGACTGGTGGATTTCAGGACGTCAACCTTCAGGTCTTTGGCGACGAGTCCAGAAGTGACCGAGTGCATCTCCGCTCGATGAGCAACAAACACTCGGACGGCTTCATCGCTGAACTTTTCAAAGTTAAAAACCTCTCTGAAAGTTAAACATGTTGATTTAATTAGTGATAATTAATAATTTCATCAATCGGTCACGTGAGAAAATCTTCAAACTGAATCATACCTGAACAACGGTCTTGTGAACTTCATTCTGCCCTGTTCTGTCGCCATCTTCAGCGCCATGGGAACCGCCTCCTCCCACTTAGACCGAACACACAACCTCAGCCACCTGCGGAGATGTGGCAGCCAATCAGGACGAGCGACGGTTTGAAATGACTTAGCAGTTTTCAGGTCTCAAGTTCTCACCTGAAGCGGATCTCTGCGTTCAAACAGGCGTTCAGATCATAAACCTCCTGCATCTTCTTCAGGTGAGTCAGAGGAAGAGGATCCTGCAGAGACACACAGGTGGACTGAAGTGGACTGAAGTGGATTACAGTGCAGCGAAGTGGAATAAAGTCCAGTGAAGTGGATTACAGTGCAGCGAAGTGGAATAAAGTCCAGTGAAGTGGATTACAGTGCAGCGAAGTGGAATAAAGTCCAGTGAAGTGGATTACAGTGCAGTGTATTGGACTGACAGGTTTTACCTCCTGAAGCAGGAGAGACAGGAACTCGATCAGCTGATGAGACGACATTGTCTTCAGGTCGTTCTCTGTGAAGCTGTTCAGATCTTTGGCCTTTAGGGGGAGAAGAGACACATAAGCGTTTAAAAACTCTTCCTAAAAAAACTAGTCCTTGTCAAGTCCAGGTCTCACCTTGATCCACCTCTGACTCAGAGCAATGCAGGCGTCAGCCAGTGTGGTGTCATACCTGAAACAAAGCGATCAATGAACTGATCAATAATCTGATCAGGTTTAATGAGACCTGAGGATGGACTGACAGGATCAACTTACTGAGGTTTGACAGGAGGCATCCCAGGAGTGAACATCCAGGCATTCCAGTCCACCTTGTTCAGGACGTCAACCTGAGACCAACAACAGAGAACATCTCTAAAACTGCTGCAGAACTCTCAGTTGTAACCGTGGTTCTCGAAGTGAAGAGACTATCTCTCCACTCAGTACATGTTCCATATGAACGGGGAACGATCCCCAAGTTTTCAAGGTGCGTGGATATTTCTTTAAGAGGGGACGATATGCGACACTGCCCATTTTACTAATGTATTTCACTATTTAAATACCAGTATATCATCACAATATCAGGTCAAAGCCCGACAGCACACTGAGGCTGAGCCCAGGAGGTAGAGGGGCTGTATGACGCGGAGGCCGAGCCTGTGAACAGGACAGCCACTCTAGCCAGCTTGGTAGCTGCTAGCTGACCAACATACATAGTACATAACATTGCATAATTAACATTAATTACATTCTATACATCAAATCATTCATGGGTCCCCAGAGCTGACCAGACTGCCCTGCCACAAGCTAATGGGGGAGGCTGGCTGGCAAGGATTCATGCCCTATTGAAAGGATAAGGGTGTGGCACTTTAGAGACCTGGCCCATCTTTTTGCAAATGCCACTTTTAGCGCAAACATTGGGATGTATAAAAACAAAACTGAGTGGAGAATGTGTGCAGGGACCAGGTATGAACGTGGGACTGCACTTCCTTGTTTACTACTAGCTATACCTGGGATCTGGCAAGAAAGAGGGTCAACTAGCTTCGCTGTTGGTAGATAATGTCCAATTCTGCCGTCATGTTGGACACCATACTAAGAATTGAAGAAATTCAGGTTCTCTGAAAACTCCACACGGAGACTTTGGAAGCCGTCACTTCCTGACTCTGAGGGACTCAAAACAAGACAGACGGCTCCCCCTGCAGTTTGACACCTGAAAACCTATTTGGGTGTTTCGTTCACCTGAGCTGCTCGTTCTCACCTTGTCTTTAAAGTATGTGAACAGGTAGTTCTTCCAGTCGTCTGTCGTCACACTGCTGTAGGCGAACAGCTGAATGTACGACTTTACAAAGCCCATGAATTCCTCTGAAAAAAGAAACATTTAAAAGGTAAAGAAACACGTTAATCACATACATGATTGTGTGTGATGTAGACGTGTTACCTGGACCACCCATCAGCTCCTCCAGGTAATACAGCAGAGCAAAGCCTTTCTCGTAAGGAACAGAGGAGAAGGCATCGTCAGGGTCGACGTCCTGGAGACTGGGAACCAAGTTAGTGAGAGGGTTGTTGACCCCAAATGTGTTCACCTGAGGAACGACACGTTCAGGTGAAAAGATGCAACTTCATAAGCACAGGTTTAAAATCGACAACAGCGTTCATGCTCTCACAGAGTCCTGCAGATCCTTCCAGCCGCCCATCGCCTTAAACTGTCGGAACTGTTCCCCCTCCAGACGCCTGCCAATCATCCTCTCCAGGTACACCGTGTGACCCTCGTTCAACCTGGACACACGACAAGAGCATCATCATCACCGTGTTTGTGTTTATTCCAAGGACGTCAAGTCGAGCTCATGTGTGTGTTTACCAGAAGTGTTCCCAGGTCTTGTTGGTCACCAGGTTCCCGGTCCAGCTGTGCGAGATCTCATGAGCGATCACCTGACGTGAAGAACAACATGTGATGAACACACTAACATTCACACACACGAAGCTGAACAAGTGAACAGTGTCAGGTTTCACTCACGTTGGACAGAGATTTATCTCCAGCCTGTAAAGAGACAATTATGTGATCAGAGGTCCCATGATACATTTATATGGGTCATGTGACGTGCTAGTATGTGCATGTACCAGCAGTGTCGGAGTGGCAAAGGTCAGACACGGGTTCTCCATTCCTCCGTATGGGAAAGATGGTGGAAGAACCAGGATGTCGTACTGACCCCAAACATATGGTCCAGCCAGATCCTCCGCAGTAATCAACATGGCCTCCGTCTGACGGGCACAGGAACACGAATAAGTAAATCACACAGGAACAAGTATACTTCATCATTAACCAGGAACATGTATACTTCATGTGTACTCACCTCAGAAAACTCAGACGCTGCCTTATCAACAAACTCTTTCTCTGACCACACTCTAGACCTTGGACCAATTACTCTGTCGACCAATCAGAACAAAGATACACTCTTTGACTTGCTCAGGGTTACATGATGACATCATTCAACAGGTGAGCGGTAGATTACCTGCTCTCTAGATCTCCAACCACGATTGCTATCAGGTAGGACGGCATGGCCACCTGAGGACAGACGTGATAATAACTTTAACGTTAATGTTGCTTTTAATGTCAGTCAGTAAGAAAGACACTTCAGGTTGTAGAAGAGAAACTGACCGGCTGTCTGAACCTGTAGATGATACGATTGTTGTCCTGAGGATCAACTTCCTGTCCATCTCTCAGTGCACTCATCACAGCAACCAGGTCCTTAGGTACAGACACCTGATGAGGACAGAGACACACCTGAGAAATGGGTACAAACACCTGACGTGGACAGAGACACACCTGTGTTGGAAGACACTGGTTGGTCAGGTATGTGTTACCTGAGCATAGTAGGTGTGTTTGACAGCTGGACTGTCCTGACATGGGACTATACTCCTGCAATGATGAGCCTGTGAGACATAAAGAGGGCAACAGAGGCTCATGAGGACAAATCAGGTCCCAAATAAAAAAAAATAACAAAATGTTATTTAAACAAAAATGTTAAAGTGAAAAACAATTATAATGATTTAATGTGAATTCACAGATGGTTAAAGATCTGATTGTGAACCAGGACAATGAACGCATCACAGCAGAGACTTGGAACAACAAGTTTCCCTTAGACAAGGGTAAGAAAAGAGGAAGAACGAGAAAAGAAGAAGGAGAAAGAAAAAGAGGAAGGACATGTTGTCATCGTCTTCATCAGTGAAACAAACACTGAGATGAAGAAACTCACAAACATCTATCTGTTTAAACATCTGTGTGTGAACATCTGTGTGATCATCTGTCTGTTTAAACATCTGTGTGAACATCTGGCTGTTTAAACATCTGTGTGAACATCTGTCTGTTTAAACATCTGTGTGATCATCTGTCTGTTTAAACATCTGTCTGTTTAAACATCTGTGTGTGAACATCTGTGTGAACACCTGTCTGTTTAAACATCTGTGTGAACATCTGGCTGTTTAAACATCTGTGTGAACATCTGTCTGTTTAAACATCTGTGTGATCATCTGTCTGTTTAAACATCTGTGTGAACATCTGTGTGATCATCTGTCTGTTTAAACATCTGTGTGTGAACATCTGTGTGATCATCTGTCTGTTTAAACATCTGTGTGATCATCTGTCTGTTTAAACATCTGTGTGAACATCTGGCTGTTTAAACATCTGTGTGAACATCTGGCTGTTTAAACATCTGTGTGATCATCTGTCTGTTTAAACATCTGTGTGAATATCTGTCTGTTTAAACATCTGTCTGTTTAAACATCTGTGTGAACACCTGTCTGTTTAAACATCTGTGTGAACACCTGTCTGTTTAAACATCTGTGTGAACACCTGTCTGTTTAAACATCTGTGTGAACACCTGTCTGTTTAAACATCTGTGTGAACACCTGTCTGTTTAAACATCTGTGTGAATATCTGGCTGTTTAAACATCTGTGTGATCATCTGTCTGTTTAAACATCTGTGTGAACATCTGTGTGATCATCTGTCTGTTTAAACATCTGTGTGTGAACATCTGTGTGATCATCTGTCTGTTTAAACATCTGTGTGATCATCTGTCTGTTTAAACATCTGTGTGAACATCTGGCTGTTTAAACATCTGTGTGAACATCTGGCTGTTTAAACATCTGTGTGATCATCTGTCTGTTTAAACATCTGTGTGAATATCTGTCTGTTTAAACATCTGTCTGTTTAAACATCTGTGTGAACATCTGTGTGAACATCTGTCTGTTTAAACATCTGTGTGAATATCTGTCTGTTTAAACATCTGTGTGATCATCTGTCTGTTTAAACATCTGTCTGTTTAAACATCTGTGTGAACATCTGTCTGTTTAAACATCTGTGTGAACATCTGTGTGAACATCTGTCTGTTTAAACATCTGTGTGATCATCTGTCTGTTTAAACATCTGTCTGTTTAAACATCTGTGTGAACATCTGTCTGTTTAAACATCTGTCTGTTTAAACATCTGTGTGATCATCTGTCTGTTTAAACATCTGTGTGAACATCTGTCTGTTTAAACATCTGTCTGTTTAAACATCTGTGTGTGAACACCTGTGTGAATAATAGGAAGCGAGCGTTCACCTGACACTGACTGAACAGGTACGGGTGTTTTTTCCCAGCAGTCTGTTCAGGTGTGAGCCACTGCAGAGCCATCGCAGATGGAGACGTCTCATAGGTCACTTCCACGATCACATGCTGCCCTCTGATTGGTCCAGAGCAAAAACACAACACAGTCACAACATGTTACACAGAGAGAAAAGAAGAAGTGGGTCCGACAGGTGAAGTCACCTTGAGAGGTCAAAGGGCAGAGTGATGTCCAGCGGCGCCCCCTTGAAGCTGTGTTTGGGGCCCAGACTGAAGCCAGCTGCTTGTCCATTGGCCGACACGGACACGATCGTCAGGTCTCTGGTGTCTAGAGTCTGCGACAGAAAAAACTTACAATCACTAATGAACATCTGCTGAGACTCACCTGTAGTCACTTTTACTAACTCATTACATCTCAGCTCAAAGTTCGTCTTCACACAAACACGATAACGAGTCTAAAGTCTTGCGTGCCTCAAACTAAACTTCAAAATCATTTTGATATAAGATTTTCTTGCCTGAAAATAAATAATCAATAATAAAAGATATTCCGTGAGAAAGTCACAGACTTGTACTTTGACACAATAACTCTAAAAGATAAATTCTGGAAATAATTATTAACACAAATTGTTAAGGTATTAAATCAGAATTTCACTCTTATCTCAAGTGAAAACTGATCTAAGTCCACAACCACACAGATACACTGAGGTCTGAATATCAGACCAATAATTAATAACTTTGTTCAGATTAATAATTATTATGCCTAATCAGACTAATAAACCATCATGTAACAGAGCATCTGAAGTTTCTCCAACTCTCAGTTTAAATGTGTTAGAGAAAAGTCACTGATCAATCAATAATCAATTAATAATCACGTTTGAAGAAGATGAACTGAGTCATTTAATTTGAAAACTTCCTTGTTGAAACATAACAAATGTTATTTGAACTGAACGACTGCATTTAAAAAATAGTGACTTCAACTGGATCGCAACGACGAAATGAATTTATATAAAACTTCACATTTAATATTTAGAGACTAATTTTATCTTATACATGTGTGTGTGTGTATATATAATAGTGTTTTAACATAGTTTGTAATTGTAACACTATGTAAATGTAGCGAATAAATCATAATGTAAAGTAAAACTGAAACTCAGCCCGTTCAGATTGAATGGAGCGTTAGCATGATGCTAACAGGCAGGTGCTCCGGTAACGTACCAGCACAGACAGTCGGTCCTGCAGCGCCTCGACGGTGAGAGACACCTGAGCTCTGATCACGTGTCTGTCGAAGTCCACGTGGAAGGTGACGTTCAGGTGTCTGGTGATGCATCGGGACGAGCACGAGAACGAGCACGGGTCTGAGGACATGTTGCTGGTTCGTCTGTGGAGACACTGAAGACACCGGGGACAGCACTGGGACATATACCGGAATATGCCGCCACATCCGATACCGGCCTGTTCACAATAAAAGTACCCACATCACAGGCACAGCAGAATACATGCTTTTATTTTGAAACCTCGCAGATAAAGCATTAAATGTAATGTGTTGTTTCTGAATCTTTTGAACTGCTATTGAATCGTTTTTGAATCTCAAATAAAAAGTAAGTAGAGACATAAGTCTAGAAATCACAAAAAGCAACATTTACTGCAGTTTTTTTCCATCGTATGTTACTTCACTTCTTGTGTTGAAATAGATGAATCGCACATAAACATTAGTGTCAACGACAAAGTTTCCTGATTTAACATTTTAATAAAATAGTTTTCACCCTATCAAATATTAACTTTGTTTATTGTGAAAACATCGGATTAAAACATGATTGTAACCTTATTTAATTTTTACTTTATAACTAATCATAAAAACATTATCTCATTGAACTTAAAATATATTTTACGTCATTAGACATCAACACAAGAATCTGCATCCTTCACTTCAAACCTTAAAAAACACTTTTGTCTTAAAGATTTTTCACAAATTGTTACAAAGAAAAAAACTTGCTATATGATAAAAAATATTCACTAAAACTTTCTTGACTATTTAGATAAAAATAAATATCTGGGAACAGGTGAAGAAAAACAACTTTATTGCATCATCTCTGCTTCTTCTTCACATTAATTAGGAATGATGAGGCGTTCAGGGTCGGCTCTGTGGAATGAGTCATCACACGACAGGTCACCGTCACCTGTTGGTAGCCCCGCCCCCACAGGTAACTGTCACCTGTCGTTAGCCCCGCCCCTCCCGATCCAATCAGTCACATGAATCAGTTAAAACATGCGGATTAAAAGAAAGACAGATCGAACAAACATCTGCAGGAAGAACAGAAGAGAAGAGCAGGAAATGAAGGTGAGCTCAGAGTCCATGACATCACTTCCTCTTACAGACGACACATTTATAAATTAAAAAACAAAAACAGTCTGTGAAACGCTCGTCCTCCATTCGTACATGGTCACTTCCAATTTCCCGTTAGGTGGTTTAGCGTTTTGACAGCTCATTGGACAACCAGTCCAGACCCTCGTACAGACCCGTCCCCTGCGTGGCGCAGGTCGCCTGAATGTGCCACTGACAAGACAACAAAACAAACAGCTGTTACATTCACCGAAAAACCTCATATTAGTATCACACTCTTAATGTGAAGGCAATATTAAAGACATCTGGCGATTAAAAAAAATCTGTTAAATCATAAAAGCTTTGTTTTTGTCTTGCATCTTATTTAGCAGATTTTTTTTTCAACTTTTATCAAAAACAAATGCCGTCTCTTTTCGACTGATATAAAAGAAATGTTTATAAACTGAACAAGTTTTATTCTTTGACAAATGACTTAAAGGATCAATGTGTAGAATTTAGTGACATCTAGTGGTGACGTTGAATGTTGCAGCTGAATACTCCTTGCCTCAGCCTGCCCTTCCAAACATGAAAGAGAACCCGTGATGGCCTTCAGTTGTCATAAAAGATCAGAAGGTTCAGTTTGTCCAGTCTGGGCTACTGTAAAAACATGGCAGCTTCCGTAGAGAGGACCCACTGCTGATGTAAATATAAAGTATTTAAATATAAATTCCATTCCATAAGGTCCATTCTAAGGTAAAGAAAACAACAATTGGTACAATTTTGATGAAACAAACATCACTAGGATTATGTTATATTTAATTTCTGCCAATAGATCCCTTTCACATGAATTTTACACACTGAACCTTTAATTGTGGCGGCCGTGGCTCAGCGGTAGAGTAGGTCGTCCAATAACCGGAAGGTTGGCAGTTCTTCCCACTCCCGCTCGCCACGACCGAGGTGCCCTTGAGCAAGGCACCCCCCCCCCCAACATCTGCTCCCCGGGCGCTTGGCAACAGCAGCCCAGCGCTCCAGTATATGTGTGTACATGGCATCTGTCAATGTGTGTTTCCATGCATGTTTAAACAGGTGCCAACTGGATGGGTTAAATGCGGAGAACAATTTCATGTATGCATGTAAAAGTGTGAACGTGACAATAAAAGTAATTCTTCTTCTTCTAATTGTGATGTCATCATGTTGACGACCTGTGTCATGTGATCATGACATAAATACAAAAATCGATCAGATACTGAAATGTTTAAGTAGAAAATAAAAAAAATTTAATCAATCAAAATCAATAAATCAATATCTGAAGTAACATCAAATTAAACCGAACGATAGAAATTTTAATCTTGACCATCTTGTCATTGTCGTTACAAAACACGATAATACTCCAGGACGTCTTTTAACGATCACAAAAAGTCACGGTCAGATACAAACAACATATATTAACCCATATTGATTCTTACAGTTCGGCGGAGGCTGTTCAGACCCAGTTTGTCAGTCAGTTCAGTGACACTCATCGCATTTGGAAGATCCTGTTTGTTCGCAAACACCAGAAGAACCGCATCCTTCAACTCGTCCTCCTGGATCTACAGAGAGACAATCATGTGACTGATGATGTCATGGATCACGAGAAGCTGCTGATAATTTTACATGCAGAGGAAAACATTAATCTGATGTGACGAATTGATTCCTGATCAACTAATGAATAAATAATGATCAGAGTTATTAATCAGACAAATGAATAATTTTGATCTGTAGATGTTTTCTCACCATCTTGTTGAGTTCTTCTGCCGACTCTGGTACTCGCTCTCTGTCGTTACTGTCCACCACGAAGATCAGACCCTGCAGGGGTCACATGGTTACACACAAAGACACAATCAGGCTGTTCTACGTTCTCATCAGGTTCACTTTTTCAATCAGTGTTAAAACATCAAGTAACCGGGGCAGGAGGGTTCTGGTTTTTAAACCAAGATGAACTTGGCGCTGTTGGTTCATTTTGCGACACCGTTTATAACCCAGTTTGTTATTGCATCCGAGAGACATCAAAGACTTCATCAAGATCAGGTTCCGGCTCCAGACCGGCTGTTCGAGTGCCTCGCTGGAAAAGAGGTTGGTTCTGGTTTACATTCAGATTTATGTTCTGGTTCAGCTTCAGTACCTGTGTGTTCTGGAAGTAGTGTCTCCACAAAGGTCGGATCTTGTCCTGACCGCCGACGTCCCAGACCGTGAAACAGATGTTCTTATACTCGACCGTCTCCACGTTAAAACCTGGAAGATACACAGCGTTAGATGAGCATTAGAGGTTCTGCTTAGTTCTGATTGGTTCCATGTTTAAATTTGTACAACCTAAACTAAAAGCTCATGTTCATCAATAAACCACAATGAAAGATTAAAGTTTTGAAATGGAAATTATGTAAAAATAAAAAAATGCATCATTCCTCGACAAACTCACATTTTGATCCAAAAGACAAGAAATAAATATATATACTCTGCTTCTCCTACGCCACCTTGTGTTAGCAACGAGTATTTAGAGCATGTGACAGAACTAACCCAGGGCACAGGGTGATGACGTCATCACGCTATTGATGACGTCATCACGCTGTTGATGACGTCATATGGTTGACTTTCCGCTACAAAAAGAATGAATGTTTTAAATGTTTTAGTTTTCATCTTAGATTTAAAGAATCATATCCACCAGCAGGGGGCATCTGTTTTCAGGGGGTTAGCACAAGCATCCATGTTGTTTGTAAAGGTGTTGTTGCTATGACAACAGACCAACATCACCTATTTGTTGTTTTTATACGATTGTTGGTTTGTTGTTGATAATTGACAAAAACAAACATCTGAAATTGATAAATAATGTCAACAAATCTTCAAATATTGGTATGGTAACCATGGAGACGAATCCTGCTCCATCTGATTGGTTACACTGATGACTTGATGCAAACTTCAGTTCTGATCAGTGTTTGTTGTTAACGTGTTAAGTGAACGCAGCTCAGCTGGAGAGAGTGAGGAGGGAGAACATGTGGCAGGAAAATACACAACGGTACAAAGATACTATTAAAGGTTCAGTGTGTACAATTTTGTGACATCTAGTGGTGAAGTGTCATGTTGCAGCTGAACACCCCTCCCCCTCTCCTTCCAAACATGAAGAAGAACCTGTGGCAGCTTCAGTCGTCATAAAAACTCAAAAGGTTTTAGTTTGTCCAGTCTGGACTACTGTAAAAAACATGGCGGCCTCCTTAGAGAGGGTCCCCTCCATGTAAATATAAAGTATTTAAATATTAAGTATTTAAATATAAAGGGCCTTTTCTGGGGCAAGGAAAACTACAATTCATATAATTTAGATGAAATGAACTAGTGAAAACATCATGAGGATATTCCACATTGGATTTATGCCAATAGATCCTTTCACCTAAATCTTACACACTGGACCTTTAAGTATCCTTATATACACTCACCTGCCACTTTATTAGGTACACCTTGCTAGTACCGGGTTGGACCCTTTGGCCTTCAGAACTGCCTTAATTCTTCGTAGCATAGATTCAACAAGGTGTTGGAAACATTCCTCACAGATTTTGGTCCATGTTGACCTGATAGTATCACGCAGTTGCTGCAGATTTGTCGGCTGCACATCCATGATGCTAATCTGCTGCTCCACCACATCCCAAAGGTTCTCTATTGGATTGAGATCTGGTGACTGTGGAAGCCACTGGAGCACAGTGAACTCATTGTCATGTTCAAGAAACCAGACTGAGTGATGTGAGCTTTGTGACATGGTGCATTCTCCTGCTGGAAGTAGCCATCAGAAGATGGGTGTGGTCATAAAGGGATGGACATGGTCAGCAACAATACTCAAATTAGCCGTGACGTTTAAACGATGCTCGCAGCTGAAATCGAGACTCATCAGACCAGGCAACGTTTTTCCAATCTTCTATTGTCCAGTTCTGGTGAGCCTGTGAACTGTAGCCTCAGTTGTTCTTAGCTGACAGGAGTGGCACCCAGTGTGGTCTTCTGCTGCTGTAGCCTAACTGCTTCAAGGTTCCACGTTTTGTGTGTTCAGAGATGGTATTCTGCAGACCTTGGTTCTAACTTGTGGTTGTTTGAGTTAGTTTCCTTTCTATCATCTCCAACCACTCTACCCATCCTTCTCTGACCTCTGATATCAACAGTTTTTGAACTACTCACACCAGCTCGTCTGGCACCAACAACCACGCCACATCCAAAGTCACTTAAATCCCCTTTCTTTTCCATTCTGATGCTCGGTTTGAACTTCAGCAAGTCGCCTAGATGCCTAAATGCATTGAGTTGCTACCATGTGATTGGCTGATGAGCTATTTGTGTTAACAAGCAATTGAACAGGTGTAACTAATAAAGTGGCCTGTTTATATATATATAGATACATATATTTACAAACAAATTAAGCAATAACTGATGTGTTGGATGAGCAGCTACAATATTATCAATTAGTGAATAATCAATATTTGGAGCAGTGTGATCGATCAGCTGGTTTATTTCAGAGGATCTAACAACTGATTGTGGATCAGGGATAATTGATTACTTACCGATAGTTGGGATGGTGGTGACGATCTCTCCGAGCTTCAGTTTGTATAGAATCGTAGTTTTTCCAGCTGCGTCTAAACCAACTGAAACAAAACAAACATCACTTGTTCAATCACCGCCCCACTTTGACTGACGGTGGGTAAACCAAGCAGTCCGTTAGCCTCTGAAGCTAACAGTTAGCTTCTGTTTAACCCTATGGTTCAGCTCAGACTCTTTCCAGACTTTAGAGCCGGTAACAAGGTAAAATACGACATTTGTCATAAAAACAGAAACTAATGGAAGCAGGTTTCCGCCGGTTAGCATCAGAGCTAGTTAGCTTAGCCGCTCTCACCCATCAAGATCCTCATCTGCTTCTTCCCGAAGAACCGGGCGAACAGGGTGGAGATGGTCAGGCCCATTTTACTGGAGAGTCCCGGGGGGGCAGCGGGCGGAGGTCGGCCGGTCAGTCCGGGAACAGCTGCGGAGGAGCCGTGGAAAACACCGGAAGCGGACCGGGAGAAGACCGGGAGAAGACCAGGAGCAGACCGGGAAAAGAACCGGGGCGCGCGCAGCTCCTCCTCGGTGCCACGTCCAGGCCAACGCGGAATAAATGACGTCACCGCTTTGAAAAAAACTTTATTGACGTAGATAAAGTGTTACGTTCACGGTCACTGGAAAATGTATACATTAGAAAACGGAACAACAGATAGATAAGATACCATCGATTCAAGTCAATCACAGTCACTCAAATCCGCTTCTAATTGTTTAAAAAAGGTTTTAATTTTTCACCTAAAGTTAAACAAATGAATCTCTAAAATCATTAAAATCAAATCTTCATCAACCGTCAGTGAAAACTGACATTATAAAATTTAAACGTATTGGTTTTGTTTGTTTGACTTTATTATTTCTGTGGCGGATATAAAGATAAAATCTGATGAAAAAAACAGGTGTTTTAAAATCCTTGATGCCAGTGAACGCCTCCGTGACTTCCCGCCTCCTCCTGCTGCTTCACCTCCGGTTCAGTCCAACATGGCGGCGGCTTGTGTCCGTGTTTTCCTTATTTACACAAGATTCTCTGAATAGTTTACTGACGGAACGTTTCTTCAGGTGAGACCCGGAAAACTCGTGTTGACTTGACGACGAACAGGAAACTGAATTAGATGAATTCATTACATTTCACTGAATGTCAATGCAGCAGCTGTTTTTACCTCAATTTGTGTTTTTATCTCAATTTGTGTTTTTATCTCAATTTGTGTTTTATCTCAATTTGTGTTTTTATCTCAATTTGTGTAGTGGTTTGTGTCTTGTTAATTGTATGTTTGGCATCGAGGACGAGGACTGTGCTACAATTTCGTTGTGCTAGTGCACAGAGTACGACCGTGCAATGACAATAAACTCTTTTGAATTTGAATAAAAACGGAACCTAACAGAAACTGAAGCTGTTTCTATTCATTTTATTAACATCTGAAATCTATCAATCAATCAATCAATCAATATGTCTGCGGCCGCATTATTGGTCGATTTATTGTTTGAAGTAAAAGTTATTTTTTAAAGATAAGGGTTAGGGTTAGATCATTTGAAAAATAAAATACTTTTATCACTTGCTGTCCTGTCAATCAACTGGTCAATTAATCGATAAATTGCTGGAGCGTGATTGATTATTACTGAAGCTTCAGATTTTTCCTGTAAATGTATCCCGGAGTTTTGACCTCCAGGCTTCAAACCTGCAGACACTACCCAGGGAGAAAAACTCCAGCTCCACATGTTAAATATTTATTATATTGATTATTTCAGTTTTTTGAAAAGTTAATATTTTATTAAAGCTGCTTTTTGCAAAAATAAATGAATGATTATCAATAACTGATTCTATGAATGAATTATGATATTATGGGATGGGCTGTGCTCTCTTTAGTTTTCACCATGAACCAGTTGTGGCGCTGATGGTGAAACCAGTCTGACTGGTTGCCCCAGGAGACGACCATGGAGAAGTTTGGAATGAGTTTCGGGGGCGGTCCCAGCAGGAAGGAGCTGCTGGACACCATCGAGTCCCAGAAGAAGCAGCTGGTCCAGTACCAGAGCCGCTTCAAGGACGTGGTCCAGGCTTACAAGAGTCTGCTGAAGGAGAAGGAGGCTCTAGAGGCCAGTCTGAAGGTCTTGACCGTGACCCAGGACCAGAATCAGCAGAGTCAGGACGACACCATCATCGGCCCAGACCTTACTGACGATGGCTGCTCGCTGCACAGCGAGGACAGCATGGACACAGCAGTGTCTGTGGACACACCCACTGACATCAGAGGAGACCAGTCTGAAGAAGACCAGGGAGACATGGGAAGAAAACTCAACTCATCAGTACGTTTGAATGTTTTAAAGAGTTTCTAAAGATGCTGCATCCCACTTTATGATTGAACTTAAGACGGGAGTAAGATGGGAGTAAGAAGGGCAATAAGGCGGGAGTAAGGCGGGAGTAAGGAAGGTGTAAGGTGGGTTTAAAGTGGGAGTGGTGCAAAACGTGATCAATGAGCTCTTTGACATTTCTTCTTACAGACTCTGAGAGCAGAGCTTGATACCAGCAGTGTAGCAGGAGAGACTCTGCAACACACCACGGCCCTCCCAAGCTTAGAGGCGCACCGACGAGTGGCCCAGCTGAAGAGCCAACTGAGCACGCTCACCAGCGCTCTCGCCACAGTGACACAGGAGAAGTCTCGGATGGAGGCAAGTTTCCAGGCCGACAAGCGTCAGCTGAAGCAGGAGGTGGACGAGCTGCAAGAGCACCTGGTCGCTGTGACGACACAGCAGGAGGTGGAGCATCGTGCCCTTCACCAGCAGCTGGCCGAAAGTCGTGCTCGCGTCATCACGCAGCAGCACGAGCGGGAGCAGGAACACGGCGACCATGTCCAGCAGCTGCGAGAGCTGCAGAGGATCCTGCAGCAGGAACGAGACCTTCGACAGGACGCAGAGCTCCACCTACAAGACGCCAACGCCACCCTTCTCATGACATCACAGGCTGTAGACCGGGGGGCGGAGTCCGAGGCTCACCTGAACCAGGTGAGGGAGGAAAGAGATGAGCTGAAGAGGAGGCTGCAAGTCGCAGAGGCAGACCAGAAGAAACCAGATCCCAGAGTCGACAAGCTGCAGCAGGAACTGACGGAACTGAAAAACCATTTCCAGAAGCAGATCCATATAGAGACCAGGAAGGTAAATCTGACTTGAACCCAAACTTGATCCTCACTAAGGCAAGGAAGGTACAATTCAGACAGGTTTTGGTCTCATCAGATTTTGGTCCTCAGAGTGTCTCAACACTGTCTCTGTATTTTCAGGTGTGCGAGGCTGAGGAACGTGCTCGTGAGCGTGCTCAGGCTGCAGAGGTCAGGGTCGCAGGTCTGGAGCAGCGAGTCTCTGAGCTGTCTGAGCTGCTGGGCTCTTGTGAGAAGGCGAGGCAGCGAGACCAGCAGGCTGCTCAGAGACTCCGAGACAGGATCCTGCAGCTTGACACTGAGAACAAAACGCTGGCCATTGCCGCTTCCAGCAGGTCGACCTCTGACCTTGGTGTGGACACATCACAGCTGGACGTCAGTGCACTGAAGGAGAAGCTGGAAAAGGTGAAGAAGCTGCTGCTGCTTGCGGCTCAGAGGAACCCGGACCAGAACATCCAGGACCTGACAGAAGCCGAGGCAGAGCCGAGCAGCGACAGAGCATCAATGCTTGTTTACCAGCAGGAGCTGCGGCAGCTGAAGGACGAGTTTGAGCGCTACAAGCAGCGAGCACAGGTGGTGCTGAAGAACAAGAACACCAAAGATGGCTGCCAGGCCAAAGAGCTGGAGGAGGTCCGGGACCAGTTGTCAGAGCTGAAGGAGAAGTACATCAACCTGAGGATACAGAGCGACGAGGCTAAAGCCCAACACTGCTGCGAGCTGGCAGACCGGCAGCAGGCGGCAGCAGCGCTGCAGCAGAGCCACAAACAGGAAGTGGAGCGGGCAGAGGCGGTACATCGCGACGAGCTGCTGCGACTGGAGGCAGAGTTGCATAAACAGAGGGAGAGGACCATGGCGCTGCTGGACGAGAAGGACCAGGAGCTTGAGAGGCTGAGGGCCGCCGCCGCACTCGGCCGCAGCAATGACTGCGTCGAGGTCAACGATGATAGGCAAGAGCTTGAGTCCGATGGTGACATCGTCGGCAAAGCCTTGCAGCGAGTCGCGCCAGCTGAGCCCACACTGCTGCTGTACGCTGAACAGCTGGCCAGGAAAGAGGTGGAGGTTGGGGGCCTACGACGGCAAAAACACCGGCTGGAGGAGGACGTCCACCAGCTGCAGGCCAAGCTCATCGCTAATGGAGAACGACATGATGAGGAGGTCACAAAGCTGCGAGGACAACTCGACAAGCAGAACCGAGACCAGAGTAGAGAGGGCGCTAACATGGAGTACCTGAAGAACGTCGTCTACAAGTTCCTGACGCTGCAGGATGCCAGCGGCAGGCAGCAGACACTCACCGCCATCTTGACCATCCTGCACTTCAGCCCACAGGAAAAACACCACGTCCTGAGGCTGCAGGGAGTAACGTGGTGGACCAACAAGAGAAAATAAAACCCCTGAAGAAGAAATAATCATCTGCTTGTAATTCTTTTCTCTGTGACAAAGGAAAAACTCTTAAGTTTCTACTCAGAATCTTTTTGACCCTTGTTTGATTTTATAGATTCTTCACTTCCTGGATGATTCAAAGTTTGGTTTGAACTTAACATACATGAGAATTAGAACATGTATGATGACTACATGTATGATTACTGAACACATGATGTCACTGATCTTAAAATCATTGATTTGTATATTTTTGATTCTCTTTGTGTAATTAAAATATTTTTCCCACTTCACAAACTCTTCTTAAAATCAAATGTTTTCTTCAATTGTGATTTTGTTAAGTTTTTGTAATAGATGTATAGATTTAAATAGTGACCTCCAGCAGGAGCTGTTGTGTCATGTGATCTTGCCTGAAGCTCAACACACATGTATCGTGTGATGTCAGGTTTTACATTTATATTTTCAAGTCTTGAGAAATAGAACAAATGAAGTCGTCATCAGAACACACGTGAACTTACATTGATTTTTTCATTAGAAAACTGTTAACTGTTGAATCTTTCTGAGAATAAAGTTTTATTTAGTGAAAAAAGTCTAAATAACTTAAAAGTTGTCCACGCAATAAAACTTTATTAACTCTAACCCTTTTTTATCACAACTTTACGAATTGTTCTGATTCAGTTTTAATGTAGAAACATCAGAAACACATACGTCAGAGAACATAAAGAACATTCACTGTTTCAATGTAGTGTGTCCTCAATGTAGTATTTACTCAGGGGAATGTGTCCAATCTGTACTCAGAGTAGTGTGTCCTCAGAGTAGTGTGTCCTCAGTGTAGTGTGTACTTAGTGTAGTGTGCAGTGATGTCTAATGTGGTCTCAGGTGGTCTGCTATTTAAACATGTGGTCTCAGGCAGACTATGTTCTCATGAGGTCTCGTGGTCTCATGTGGTGTCATGAGGTCTGAGGACTGTGTACAGGTCTTCAGGAAGTGTCCTGATGATCGAGCTTACAAAAGAGTCCAGTTTTTCTAAAACTCCATCCTTCAGCTGCAGCTGCTGCCTTTGAGCTTTATTCTGAAAAATACAAACATACTTCTTGTCCATAAGCTCACCACTGACCAAGTCTAAATCAGAAGTCATTTGGTCTCTTATAGTCTCATGTGGTCTCCTGTAGTCCCATGTTGTCCCCTGTAGTCCTATGTAGTCTCATGTGGTCTCCTGTAGTCCTATGTAGTCTCATGTGGTCTCCTGTAGTCCTATGTGGTCCCCTGTAGTCCTATGTAGTCTCATGTGGTCTCCTGTAGTCCCCTGTAGTCCTATGTAGTCTCATGTGGTCTCCTGTAGTCCCCTGTAGTCCTATGTAGTCTCATGTGGTCTCCTGTAGTCCCCTGTAGTCTCATGTGGTCTCCTGTAGTCCCCTGTAGTCCTATGTAGTCTCATGTGGTCTCCTGTAGTCCTATGTAGTCTCATGTGGTCTCCTGTAGTCCTATGTGGTCCCCTGTAGTCCTATGTAGTCTCATGTGGTCTCCTGTAGTCCTATGTAGTCTCATGTGGTCTCCTGTAGTCCTATGTGGTCCTATGTAGTCTCATGTGGTCTCCTGTAGTCCCCTGTAGTCCTATGTAGTCTCATGTGGTCTCCTGTAGTCCCCTGTAGTCCTATGTAGTCTCATGTGGTCTCCTGTAGTCCCCTGTAGTCTCATGTGGTCTCCTGTAGTCCCCTGTAGTCCTATGTAGTCTCATGTGGTCTCCTGTAGTCCTATGTAGTCTCATGTGGTCTCCTGTAGTCCTATGTGGTCCCCTGTAGTCCTATGTAGTCTCATGTGGTCTCCTGTAGTCCCCTGTAGTCCTATGTAGTCTCATGTGGTCTCATGTGGTCTCCTGTAGTCCCCTGTAGTCCTATGTAGTCTCATGTCGTCCCCTGTAGTCTCATGTGGTCTCCTGTAGTCCCCTGTAGTCCTATGTAGTCTCATGTGGTCCCTGTAGTCTCATGTGGTCTCATGTGGTCTCATGTGGTCTCCTGTAGTCCCCTGTAGTCCTATGTAGTCTCATGTGGTCTCATGTGGTCCCCTGTAGTCTCATGTGGTCTCCTGTAGTCCCCTGTAGTCCTATGTAGTCTCATATGGTCTCATGTGGTCTCCTGTAGTCCCCTGTAGTCCTATGTAGTCTCATGTCGTCCCCTGTAGTCTCATGTGGTCTCCTGTAGTCCCCTGTAGTCCTATGTAGTCTCATGTGGTCCCTGTAGTCTCATGTGGTCTCATGTGGTCTCATGTGGTCTCATGTGGTCTCCTGTAGTCCCCTGTAGTCCTATGTAGTCTCATGTGGTCTCATGTGGTCCCCTGTAGTCTCATGTGGTCTCCTGTAGTCCCCTGTAGTCCTATGTAGTCTCATGTGGTCTCATGTGGTCCCCTGTAGTCTCATGTGGTCTCCTGTAGTCCCCTGTAGTCCTATGTAGTCTCATGTGGTCCCCTGTAGTCTCATGTGGTCTCATGTGGTCTCCTGTAGTCCCCTGTAGTCCTATGTAGTCTCATGTGGTCCCCTGTAGTCTCATGTGGTCTCCTGTAGTCCCCTGTAGTCTCATGTGGTCTCCTGTGGTCTCCTGTAGTCCCCTGTAGTCTCATGTGGTCTCCTGTAGTCCCCTGTAGTCTCATGTGGTCTCCTGTAGTCCCCTGTAGTCTCATGTGGTCTCGTGTAGTCTCCTGTAGTCCCCTGTAGTCCTATGTAGTCTCATGTGGTCCCCTGTAGTCTCATGTGGTCTCCTGTAGTCCTATGTAGTCTCATGTGGTCTCATGTGGTCTCCTGTAGTCCTATGTAGTCTCATGTGGTCTCATGTGGTCTCCTGTAGTCCTATGTAGTCTCATGTGGTCTCATGTGGTCTCCTGTAGTCCTATGTAGTCTCATGTGGTCTCCTGTAGTCCTATGTAGTCTCATGTGGTCTCCTGTAGTCCTATGTAGTCTCATTTGGTCTCATTTGGTCTCATGTAGTCTCCTGTGGTTTTGCAGTGACCCTGATTCACTCACCAGTTTCTCCCTGAGCTTCAGAATCAGGTCGACGATCTCGACCTCAGATTTGTCTTTGGTCCAACCGATCAGGTCCTGAAGACAAACGCCAGAGTCAGCTGACAAATGTGTGGTGTCATTAACTAACATGTGATGTCATAACTCACAGCGTCACAGATGACCTCCAGGTGGAGACTCTCCAGTTTCTGACTCATCTCTTTGTGGCGGTGGCGATACCAGCCGTCAAAGTTCGGAGACCTGAAAAACTTCCTGTTGAGTCGAGAAGATGTTTTCAATTTTCACGCACTAGCACAGGAACAGGAAGCCGAGCTGGCAACACCTGAGCGACTCACCTGTACAGTCCTGTCCAATCACCTTTGAGCAACGATGTCAGCTGAGGTCCGGTGTGATCCAGAGTCGATATAAAATCGTCCTGACTGAAAGGTCGAATAAGAGGAGGCGTCTGAAACGACACGAAAAACGTCAGGTGACATCTCCTGACTGATGACATCATCAATTATGAACCACTTCCTGTTTACCTTCCAGGGTGTCACAGATCTCTGCAGAGGCATCAGGCTCGCCATGTATCGCTCCTGAAAGACAAAACTCAGGGTTACTGGGATGACGGGAGTAGACTTCCTGCTCTGTGATTGGATGTTTAGATTTTTCAATCAATCAATCAATCAATCACATTTTATTGGTCTCATAGATGTTAACAAGGAGCAACTTCCTCTGTTCTTAACCATCGGGGGTTTTATTGATCAACTGGGTGTCGTCTGCATAGCAGTGGAAAATGTGTGTCCTGATAGTGTTTCCTAGTTGGAGAATACATAATGAGAATAAAATGGGCCGAGCACAGAACCCTGAAGAACACCATGGTTAATTGTGGTTGTGCATAGATGACATGAATTTACTCAAATTGAAATCAATCTGATAAATAGGATTCAAACCAGTTTAGGATGGTTCCTTTCGTGCCACTTAACTGTTCTAAGCTATCAGAAGGTCATTAATGACTTTAAGACTGTCTCCGTGCTGTGATGAGTTCTAACACTGAAAGTCTTCAGATGAAATTCCTGGAGAAACTCTCACAGCTGATTGGCTACAACCTTCTCCAGGATTTTAGACAGGAAGCGGAGGATGGATATTGGTTTGTAGTTGGTTAAAACCTCCAGGGAGTTTGAGAAGGGGTTTGATTACATCTATCTTAAAGGACTGTGGTAAATACCCTGATGATAATATAGATTGATTATATTCAGTAAAGTAATATGATGGGTGATGAGAGAGAAGCTGTATAAATGATTGGTAAGATTCTCAGCTGTTTCTGAGATCTCTGTGCTTGATGGTGTATTAGTGTCAACTGAGGGCAGGAGATTGTACATTTTGAAATCAAAGTATTTTCCTCTATTAATGTGGAGTAGTGAGCAGCTCTTGCTTTGTGGAGCCGTCTTATAAATTCTATCTTTTCCAGGCTAGATGATTTTCAACACAGTTTTTGGAGCGCCACTTCCTTTCTAGCTTTCTTGGCGCTTGTTTTAATTCATGTGTGTTGGAATTATACCAGGGAGCTAGTTTACTTTGTTTTACATGCTTCTTTTTTAGAGGAGCTAAGGAGCTAAGGAGCCTATTGTTAGTCATAATGAGTTTACAGAGCTATCGACAAGATGGTTGATCTCAGTGGAAGTTTAAATAATTCTTCTGTTATATCGACGGATAATACAGACAACTGGTCCCTGGAATTATTTCTTTAAATTTAGCCACAGCAGATCAGACAAACATCTAGAAAATGAGTTTTTCATTTATGGCATGTAGTCTATATATAATAATAATATATAATGAGAAATCAAAGGTTATAAAATGATGCTCTGATAGAAGTTGATCATGTGAATCACTTTTAGATGTTTTGACACCATGATAGAACAAGTGTGTGGCTGCAACAATGAGTGTGTTGTGTACACACTGAGTCTAATATTGAAAAAAACATTTTTAAAGAGGAAAACAACTTTTATTACTCGTTATTTATCTGACGGACATTCATTTCTAAACAGTGAGAAAACCCAGAAGTCCGGTTACCTTTGACCTTCATATTCTAATCAGATCATCTTTGCGTGTCTGATGATTGCAACCTGACAACAAAACATTGTGACATCACATTTCTTACCAGAGGAATGATGAAGCTCTGAGTGAGTTCTAACAGGTGTCTCCTCAAGATGGCGCTCTGCACCTCTGACGGCCTCTTCCTCTGAATCCCCTGAACACACATACAGACACATGTTAAACATTCATGTCATGTGATTCATGGCGTCACGTGATTCATGGCGTCACGTGATTGATTCATGTTCATTTTACCTTTAACAGTCGTTTAATCAGAATTTTGTCTTTGTGAAGAAATGTCTTGTATGACGTGTAGATCCCTGCACACACAAACACACACATACTATGAACACACACACATCTATGTACATCTATCTTAGTGAGGACACTAATACATTCCCTAAACCTAAACCATCCAAACTAAATGACCCTGACCCTGATTCTGACCTAAATATAATATATAAACACAAGCCATTATTACAATTATTATTATAAAACAAAGTCTTAACCCTCGAACAGTCAGGTAAGGGTGAAAAAGTGAGGACCACACAAAATGTCCTCACTCTGTAGGTTACAGGCTCAAACCGGTCCCCATAAACACCTACAAGTCCACTCACACTCGTTACCTGGTTTTGTGTCGAGTATCTTTAACTTAGATAATTTCTTCACCTTCACCTGTTTGGGTAAATCACCTGGAAGAAATCAGATCATTAACTTTAGTCCTGGATTAATCAAACCATTTACTGCAACTGACCTGTTACCATGGCAACACAGTGATGATAAAAGAAGTGATGATTCAATTCAATTCAATTTTATTTGTATAGTGCCAAATCATAATATACATTATATCAAGGCTCTTTACTTAGAAGGTCAAGATCTTAAAATCTTCTTCATATAGAGAAACCAACAGTTTAACAATGAGCAGCACTTTGAGACTGTGGAGTAAAAACTCCCTGATGAAGAGGAAGAAATAAAAGAGGATAATACCTGTCATCCTGACGTCTCCCAGTCTGATGATGTGAGGCCACGACTGAAACGTCTTGATGAAGAACGGGTTTGTTACTCCGAGAAGAACGTTAGGTCTGACACACACACACACACACACACACACACACACACACACACACACACACGTGAGGTCACAAAGAGAGACACACACACACACAGGTCAGGTCACACACACACATACATACATACACACACAGGTGAGTTCAGGAGTGTTAGTGACTCACGGCGCCTGCGTCCTCGTCGTGTATTCTCTGAATTCACTGTCATGAATCGTGAAATAAGGTCGAAAGTCGCAGCAGAACTTCAGAGGACTGATGGAGCTGAAGAAACACACACTGTCAACACGGCAACAACACAAACACTGCTCTCTGATTGGCTGCCAGCATCTTGTTAAACCTCTGATGTCACAAAGATACAAAAGTGAATCTGATTGGACTTTCAGATACCTGACGAGAGCCAGCACGGTCTCTGAGGAGACGTTGGGAGATGGCGCCATGACAACCACCGGTTCTCCGAGTAAGGTGAGCTCCCAGAGCATCTGCAGGTGGATCAGCAGCGACTGGAAGCTCCTGCTCAGAGATCAAAGGTCACATCAGAGTCACAAGACTGAAACTCGTCAAATGACGAAGAACAAAAAGAATTGAGCTCTGACTTGAAAAGGTCCAATTCGTGGAGGGTTGGCAGCAGAGTCGGAGCCGGCAGGACATTCTGAGGATATACAAATATGAGTATGAAACTTTATTCAGAACAGAATGAAGGACAAACAGTTTGACCTCTGACCTCTGTCGTCATGTGTCTGACTGGGCTTCCTCCTGGTTTGTCCGTTTTTGAGGGAATCCTCACCTGGAAGATCACACAGTAACAAACAAACAAACATTATGTCACGGTAGCTGACAAGTCACATGACGACCTGAAAATGAGCTGGTTTTATGCTGCCACCTACAGGCCAGTGTCAGTCTCACACTCGTCACCGTGAAGACAGCTCTGTGTTTTAGACAAATGTAAGACCATGCCCCCTCGACTCACCTGTAAGGCCACGCCCATCACAGGCAGATTGAGAGTCAGTCCAGGTATGGGCGAAGGCCATTGGTCAATCTCGTTACAAACTGTGAGGACGTGTAAAAGAGGTCAGGTGACGTTTCAGCGCTCTGCTCTGATTGGTTAGAGATTGTGATGTAATAATGACATCACCTGCTTCAAGACACGGCTCCAGCTTCTCAAAAAACTCAGGTGCGATGATCTGTAGCAGCGAGTGGAACAGGTGAGTGTACGGTAACCTGGACACGAGCACGAGAGACTGTAACATAGATGGTCACATGATCAGCTGCTCAGTGTCACATGACTGAGCTGTCAATCAAATTGAACAGGTGTGAAGAAGCTTTTATTGTGCAAAGCCTGATCTGATTTATTGGAACCTTTCGCTTCACCTGGTCACAGGTTATCACCTGGTGATAGACTGATCCTCACCTTCTGGAAGTATCCTCTCTTCACTGAAACATCCTTCACTTGTCTGAAATAGACGTAACCAAAGAAATGGGATGCTTCCCTCTGAGTAAACAAGAGAAATCAATCAGTCAGTCGGTCGGTCAGTCAGTCGGTCAGTCAGTCAGTCAGTCAGTCACCTGCAGCGTGACAGGAGCATCTTGGTTGTAAACGTCGTCTTTGAACCGTGAAGATCTGCGACCCACCGACTGACGCAGCCTGAAGCTGAACTGAGTGTCCCCAAGGCATCCTGGGAAATTAAAGTTCATGTGAACTATGTCTGCAAAACCTTTACTAACATTACTTAAAATAACAACTTTTTCAGACATTTACTCTGCGGCAGTAATGATATCATTGTCGCAGGATTATGACGAACAACAACGTGGCCAGTGGAAATTCCCACAGTAAATTTTAAATATATATTTTACGTTTAGTATTAATACTTTGAATTAAAAACAAATTGAATGATCATCTTTAAATGTAGAAGTAAACATCTTTGTCTCAGTTTGCGATTCTTTGCTCGAATTAAAATTTATACTACAGGTCGGGCCGTTTTTGCTGTCTCGAGCACAATGCATGATGGTATATATTGCTCAGTTAGTGACCATCCATAGTACCCTACTTTTCATAATGCATTGTGGGAAACAATGACTTCCATGTAAGGTATAAAAAATGTCTCTCAACATTCAGACACAACAACAAAATGGTGATGAGTGAGTGAGTTTTCACCTGAGTACGAGTCGGGGAAGGACAAATAGCAGATACTGGTTTTCTGACAAGAAATCACAAGAAACATGATCAATAACATGATGGAGTGATGATCGGAGATGATGAAAGAAAGATAAAAAACTCCACCTCTTTCTCAGTGAGTTTCACATCTGGAGGAAACATCAGCTGAAAAAACACAAAAACATGACGTCAGTTTTCTGTTTTTCAAATGGTGACAGTGAACATCACATGACATCACACTGTCACTGTTCTAACCACAAACCAAACCTCAGTCAGATTTCTGCTCATTTAATTTTATTGAGATGGAACGTGTGGCATCTTACATGTATCTTCATACAGACACGTGTGTTCCATGTATCTTCATACAGACACATGTGTTCCATGTATCTTCATACAGACACGTGTGTTACATGTATTTTCATACAGACACGTGTGTTATATGTATCTTCGTACAGACACGTGTGCTCCATGTATCTTCGTACAGACACGTGTGTTCCATGTATCTTCGTACAGACACGTGTGTTATATGTATCTTCATACAGACACGTGTGTTACATGTATTTTCATACAGACACGTGTGTTACATGTATCTTCGGTCAGACACGTGTGTTATATGTATCTTCGTACAGACACGTGTGTTATATGTATCTTCGTACAGACACGTGTGTTATATGTATCTTCATACAGACACGTGTGTTATATGTATCTTCATACAGACACGTGTGTTATATGTATCTTCGTACAGACACGTGTGTTACATGTATTTTCATACAGACACGTGTGTTATATGTATCTTCGTACAGACACGTGTGCTCCATGTATCTTCATACAGACACGCGTGTTACATGTATTTTCATACAGACACGTGTGTTACATGTATATTACATCCATGTTACATGTATGCTACTGGTGAATTGAATCTTTATTCATTTGAATTTGTTATTATTTTATAAAACAGATGAGATTTGATGAAACAAGTCGAATCATTAGTGTTCTACTTATTATTATTATTATTATAATCATATGAATAACACGATGCTAACGATGCTAAGCTAACGATGCTAGGCTAACCTCCACAGCCTGTCCGAGCTCCAGGTCGAAGGTAACGACACACACACATTCCAGCCAACAGGAAAAACGGGACCAGCGGCTCCTCCCGCTAGCATGACGCGGAGATCCGGCTCCGTGAGGCGGGTTCATCTTTCATCAGAGACCCGGTCCGAGCTCCGGGCTCCGCGTCAGTCCTGGAGCCACAGTCCCCTGGTGGACGACTCAGGCACTGCAACCACAACAACACAGACACGTGATCTGCACCGGTCACATGATCCCTGTGCAGTGTTGCATTCTGGTCCTTACGCAATGCATGCTGGTTAGATATTTATATAGTAAAAATGATATCATATTACCATACCGGTATATATATATATATATATATATATATATTAGAATCTCCTCCAAAGATTTCCTTCTTTAAATATAATAATTTCTTTCTCGAATTACATTTTTAAATAAACAGTTTTGTAAAAATGACTTTTCTTACGTTTTATTCTTTTCATCTCAAAATATCAGGTTTCAAACATTGAAACAGATACTTTATAACAAACAACGTGATATGAATATATTAAATCAAAATCATAAACTTCCCTAAATCAGTTTTAACATCTTTCTTTTGTAATTTTCATCCAAACTCAACCGTTTACATTGATTTTGGGAGCAACGCTGCCCCCCAGTGGGCAGACATGAATCATTAGCTTTACATTCTTGACTGTTTTTTCTCTCAGTGAAAAATCAACACAAAGCGTCTGAACCTGAATTTGTGTCTTTAATGTTTGTTAAACTGGTTTGAATCCACAGAGTTTAGAACAGGTCATTTTAAAACAGATCTGCTGTGAGCTCACCTGGCTGCTGCTCAAAAGGTGATTCCACCACACGGATTTTATATGACAGGAAAACAGCTCCCCCTGCACTCAGGTCAAACCTGAGTCCAGGTCTGGGTGTGATCCAGGTGTCCAGAGGAGCAGCAGGAATGAGGTTCATTCATGACAGAACGAGAGCAGCTGCTCGCTGTAAATGAGCATCACATGATGTCGTCTTTTTGTGAATAAACTTCCACATATTTGTTCAGATTGAGAAAAACAGAAACTCTAAAAAACACTGAAACGATCCGTTTGTGGAGCCTGTTTTGACGTGAGAAGACAAACGGCAGGTTTTTGTGTCCGTCTTCGTGTTTTGTGCAGTTTCACCTCAACTCCTTGAATTAGCACCGTATGATCCAGTGGGCGTGGCCAAGTCCAAGGCAGGAGGTTGAGTCAGAGTCCAGGTGGTTTGTTTCTGGTCCATGCAGGATGTGAGTAGGTTCAGCAGAGCAATCACAAATAAAAAATCTTTCTAAATATTATTTTCTATTAAACATCAAATTCACTTTCATCTATATGTTTATATTAATTGTCTTCAATTAGATTCAAAAATATCTTTTTAAAATGTTGATGAATGAAAAAACAATGTTTAATATGATGGAATTTTTTCTTGGGTTTAGATGAAAGATGTTTTTATGGCACTGTGACGTGAATCACTCTTCGTTCACTCTGAACATGGAACAACTCTTCACTTCTATTAACTTTGTTTTTAACATCTTTTAGCAGCATGCTAACATTGACTGGAACATCACGAGTAGCTAAAGCTTCAAAATGAGTTGAACGTGCTGAAGAAGAGCAAAGACAAATTAAACCCCTCGTTTTAACTGGAACCAGATTTAAAGCGACAAAAACAGGAACCATCTAACCAGAAGAGATGAGAACCACATGATGGATTTCAAAATAAGATTCACCCTTTACAAACCTTATTTATAATTTTTTACCCTAACCTACTAAAATTATGGTAAAAATATTTTTTTAAATTTTAGTTTCTTCTTCTGGTGTGTATTAAACATAGCAGCCTTACGGGGCACTAATGAAGCAGCTGGTAAATGCTGATCATATTTGTTTACACGTATCAGGTGATGAATCTCCAATCTCTGGTGCAATGATAACACTGGTGGTAAGAAAGTTAGTTTGTGTGTAATACACATTACAGCCTCCAGGGGACACTGCTGTAGCTTCAGTTCCTGGTTATGCTAAACGGCAGTTCCCGTCTCTGCTCCTCTACATGAATCCACCTGACGGCCAAGAGACTCAGTGTGCAGCCCAAAGATGGATGCAACAAATCAGCGACGTAAAAACTCCATAAAGCGATGCAAGCACGCATTTTTTTTCATTGCCACCGTTACATGAACACGTGCACTAGCAGCTATGCCAAGCAATGTCTCCAAAGAGAAACAAAAGACGGCTTAAAATCTACAGCAAGCTCAAATACAAGAGGACTACAACCATAGAACAGTAGTTTGGTCTTTTGTCATTAAAATAAAAGATTTAAGTTTACTTAAAATATGTAACATCTCACTACTCCAATAATAACTCTGACATTAAATTGTGCTCATTTGAAATCTCTTTACATATATTTGTATTCATTCTCATAGATATTTATATATATACTTTTCCTGTTTTTTGCCCCTATGTTGGAACTACTTTACGCCACCTCCTGCTGTCGACAGTGCAAAGGCCTCATCAATATGCTTTATGAAAAGAGACCTGATTCCCATGGCTGATGGAAGTGTGGAAGGCAATAAGTGGTTAATGAAATGATGGTATGAGGCTGATGGTTAGCACCACAGAACATCCAGAGGGATAATCCACTTCAAAACTCCAGAAGCAATGGTCCAGATCGAGACGTCAAGAAAGGACCATTCACTCCAGAGGGTCAGAAGGGATTGTCCCAATCCTAGAGGGACTATCTGTTCCAGAAGTTCAGAGGGAATGATCTACATGAGAAGGTTGGGATGGACCATCGACTCTAGCTTTTTCAGGTAGGAGCATCCACTGCAGATTTTCAGGAGGGACAATCTGCTCCATAAAGTCAGGGGGGGAAATCAGCTGCAGGAGTTTAAGAAATAATTTCCACTAAACAACTCCAGAAGAACAATCCACTGGACTGAACTGTCCAAATGAGAAATCTTGGATGAACAATCTGTTCCTGAAGTTAAAAATGAATGATCCACATGAGAAGATTAGGATGAACCATTAAAACAAAGAGTTCAGGAATTAATTTCCACTCTAGAACTCCAGAATGAACAAATCCATGCCATAGGATCAGATGGGACAAACCAGTAAAGATGGTAAATAGAGATCATCCACTGTGGGTGATCAGGACAGCCTAAAGTGGAACAGCTATGCCATCCATCCAGGAGGTACAATGTACTCCAGACCTCCATGAGGGATGATCAGCACCAAAAGGTCAAGTGTGACAACCCCCTCTATAAATTCAGATTCTAAATCAGGTCTAAGACATATGGGACATATGGGACAATCCAGTCCAGGAAGCACTTCAGTGGGAATGTGAAGAGTCAAACTCCTGTCCAATGAAACACAGAGTTGAAGAATGACCGACAAACAGACAGATGGAACCCTGTAAAGTACCAGAGGTCTTTCAGTCAGGAAACAGGAGATGTGGATAATTTGGGTTTAGCTACTGAGACGTAAATCTGCTCAAGAGAGTCCAAAGTGTGGATCATTAGTTTTAATCCAGTCCATTCACGCCATAGTGGTTCAAAATGATAACTATTGGGACCAGCAGAGTCCTGATCCAAACCAGTCCACATAAGTCTATGGGTAACTGGTCACTGCCTGCTTCTGGGCCAGACGACGCAGCTCCTCTCTGATAGCCTTGATAAGTGAGGCGGAGGTGTGGGCGGAGGGCGAGGCATCCTCTGGTGGATATTCTGGAGTCGGTGAGGTCAGGAGGAGAGGTGGTGCCGATGGGTCACGCAATGAGGAGCCAGGCATCTGGAAAACAGAGGAAGAGGAGAACTCAGGAAACGACAGCACCTGCGGGAAAAGGTAGAGACGGTGAGCTGAAGAACAGAAAATTAATACTTAAACACTCTGCTGCACTTTGTCAGTCAGAGACAGGACATGGATACAATATGAGACCAACACAAGACTCAAAGATGTGTATTACTCTCCAATGCAGACAATTACAAGTGATTTCGACAAAGTCAGCTGTGACATTTTCACCTAGTTTGGAAAAGTATTAACTAGTACTGGTCAAGACTGATCTAAATAGAACTGGTCTAGACTGTCTAAACTTTCTTGAACTAGTCTGGACTAGTTAAGACTGTTCAGGACTGTGTCCTCCATCCCAACACCACTCATTATTACACTGATATTTAATAGACACAACTGTTTGTTTGGTCCAGTTTTGTTTGATTTTGAATCTAAGCAAACTCACGCTCTCTCTGCTGTCTCCTGGTCTTGATAGTTCTTGGTCTGAATGCTGCTGGTTCCAGCTTGAGCCAGTGGGACCAGACATGCTGCGACCTACCCCAGGGTAAGCACCGATCTGACTGGACAAACCCACCTGTGTCAGGTGGTGGAGCTGTGCTCCTGGAGGAAAATTTTCCGTTGATAAAGTCAACAAAGACAACATAAAAGACTGATAGGAACAAGTGAATTTCGGACATCCCTCCTCAGGTTGACTTTACCTGTGCTGCCCCCAACAGGCCGTGGTCTGGAGGAGGAGGGGGGTTCCTCATACTGCCCCCTGTTGGAGTAAACTGACTCCTGCAGCTGATCGCCAGTGGAAACATACCCTCCTGAGCTCAGGCCCTGCCTGAATAAAACACAGAGTATCAGTACTAGTTCATGTCCAAGCTTCAGACCTGGACTTGATTTTATGTGACACTGACCTCTGCAGGAGGCCCTGGACTGATGTAGGAGACATTCCTAACTCAACATATCTCTGCAAGAAGAGGAGAAGAACACAATGAAAACTGAACTCTGATTCATGACACAAGTTTTGGTCCTCAGCTGCAAGTCAACACACTCACTGCAGAGAAAGGGCTGTGAGAGGGAGCTGCTGGGTAAGAACCCCACTGTCTGCCTGGGGGACGGGCCTGAGGGGAGGCACTGGGCAGGGCAGGGCTTAACCCGCTCACCCCGGCACTGCTCTGCGAGGACGGTGAGACCAGAGCGAAGGCGTCATCCAAAAGAGAGTGCATCTGTTGCCGGGCCTCCTCAATGGATGGCTGCGGGGGCATGTATGGGGGGGGGGCTGGGGCCGGGTCAAACACCTCATCTGTAGGGGACGGACTGCTGTGATCTGGGGGCAGGTCAGGGTCCGACTGTATGAGAGGAGGCAGATTATAGAGAAAATAAAGATGTTCAGTGTGATCAATCATTAATAAGGTGTTCCACAAGGATCAACTTCCATTGTCATTTACATTTAATATATATATATATATTTTTTTTTTTTTTATTGGATCGGACTGAGTTTGATTCATTAAAAAGAAAACAACCTGTGAACACTTCCTGAGTACAACCACATGACCAGAGCTGTGCTAGTGATTAGTTAAACACACATTTAAATCTGTCACAAGTTATCGTTCTTTTTCTCACCATGTAGGCCACGTTGTTGAGTCCTGGGTATTTCCTGTAAGTGGCGCTCTGATCAGTAAGAAGCCGGTCTCTGTCGGTATCAGGAAGACTTCCAGGTCCTGGTTGAGCACGACGACCCCGAGGAGAGCGCCTCCCCCTGGATGGACATCACACAATTTGAATTTTCAATTCTAACTTTAGCTTTTGTTCAAATGTTTCCTTTACAACTGTTGTCAAACACGTTAATGTATGTGGAGATGTGATTTCTGTAGATTCTCAGGTGAACTCTGACCTTTTCCTGGAGTCTGTGGGGGGTGAGGGGGCGTCGGCCTGCAGAATACAATCCATGTGGTCGTGGGCGGAACTGTAGAGACGCTGTGCAACTTCACTCTGCACCGGCCCGTCTCCGAAGGCATCCATTATGTCGTCCATGGAGGGAAACTCGCACTGACCCCGCCTCTTAGCGCGCTGCCGGAGTTTGTTCCTGTGATGTTCGATCTCTGACTTGTGTCTCAGCGCCACCTGCAGGAGCACAGGTGAACAGAAGAGGGTGATGTCATGCAGGTGTAAAACATGGTAAACAGGCAAGGTGTCTCACCTCTGTGTTGACCTTCTCTGTAAGCGTTGGGCTTGGATGGGGCTGGGCATGCGTCGGTGGGAGGCTCGGTCGAGGCTGCATGGCGATCAGCTGCACCTTGTTGGCCTGTCGACGAGTGCCATCAGACGAGCCTCGAGAAAGACGGTCTACGTGGTCAAAAATGGAGGATGACGACAGAGGCTCGTCTGGACCGCTGCCTGAAGGAACTGCTGGAGGAAGAGAACTTACATCAAACCAATTTCAGATTCTGGATCAGATCAGTTATTAAAGATGATGAAGATGATGATGAAGATGAAGATGAAGATGATGAAGATGATGATGATCGTGATGGTGATGATGATGATGATGAAGATGATCAGGATGGTGATGATGATAGTGATGATGATGATGACGATGATGATGAAGATGATCAGGATTATGGTGATGATGATAATGAAGATGATGATGATGGTGATGAAGATGATGATGATCAGGATGAAGATGATGATGATGATGAAAATGTTAATGATGATGATGATGATGATGAAGATACGTGCCGATCTTGCTCCGTCCTTCAGTGCAGAGACATGAAAAGAAGAAACAGATGTTAACATCAAACTTTATATAGAAGTTAAACACGTGATGATGTCATCCTGTCTCTGACCATTTTTGGGTGTCTTCCTGTGCTGTTTCCCCTCACTGGGCGTGGCCACAGGTCTGGTGCTCTCCTCTGCTGACTCTCTGCCGCTGGATTGTTCGCTGCCTAAAGAGTCCCCGTCTGACGGGCTGAGTCTGACAGAAGATATATTATTGTCCTGTGTTTACGTGAATGCAGCAGCGTCATATTTAATGGTGTTGGTCTATGTAAGTCCTCACCTTCCTCTGCGACGGCCTGACCGTCCTGCCTTAGTGGACGATCCTTTAGATTTGGGGGTGTTGAGATCTCCGCCATCAGGGGGCGTAGCCTCTTTGACAGGGGCGGGCAGTGGGCCAGGCTCCTGGATCACCATGATGTCGTCTTTACTGTGCTGACCCAGGTGGAGTTTGGCGAAGTCAAAGCCTTTGACGCTGGGAGCCTGAAGCTGAGAGAGGACACGCCTAATTGGTCAGTTTAAATGCACATACACACAAAGAGCATCGACTTCCCTTTGACCTCTGACCTTCTGCCTCTGCTGGATTGTGTTGATGGCGTCCGGCTGGAACTCGAGTTTCTCTGAGCCACACAGTTTCCAGTAGAGGAGGATGATGATGAAAACAGCGAGCAGCACAGGGACGACCACGCCCACAATCAGCAAGATACTGCTGCTCTGAGTCTCTGCTGGAGGGATGGACAGGGTCTCCACAGCTGGAGACAGACAGGTTAGAGAGAGAGACAGGTGAGAGACAGACAGTCAGGAGAGAGACAGACAAGTGAGGGAGAGAGAAAGGTGAGGAAGAGACAGGTGAGAGAGAGACAGGTGAGACTCACGTTGGGCCAGTGGTCTCTGGACTCGATGTCCGAGGACGATGGCAGCCCTCTGAAGGTCGAGGTGGTTCAAGATGGCTGCAGTCTTCTCTGCAGGGATTCGTTCACGGTTCTGACCCTCCACAAAAAACAACACCTCCAGGGGGCGCTCTGAGCCTGACAGCCTCGCCATACGCACCACCTGAGACACAACAGGTGAGTCAAGGAAGCACAACACCCTGCTGGTTCTAAACGGTACTAAACCTCAATTTATTGGATTCTTTAAGAACCCTAAGTGTCGTGTACATGTATGATGTTTAAGTAAATAAGATATAGAAGTGTATATGTTCGCGGTGTCACCTGAAGACTGTTGTTGCCCACAGCTGTGGCTCTCCTCAAGCGCCTCCGGCTGGATTCCTGCAGTCCCTCCTCCAGCAGCTGAGCCAGACGTCGCTCCAGACGAGCTTTAAAACTTCTCTCCGTCACCTGCTGCTCCTGGACACCCAGTAGTACTAACACACATACACAGTGTTGGCTAATCACGACACAAATACTAAACAACACAGACGCACAAACACAATAGGAGGAAACAACAGACAACAAAGAGCTCAGGTGTGACCTCACCTGTTCGGACCCAGGTGAAGCGTAGGTGATGAGACGTGTTCAGCTCAGGGTAGTGAAACGCTGAGGGTTAGGCAATTAACATGTGCACATAAACACAGAAATATGTACATACTTGTGACATATATACATACATGTTACATAAACATGTCATCATAAATATTAGTTAAAAGTTGTTTGAGTTCTGATATTTAAAATCTATTGAATGTTTCATAGGTAGGTATGTATTCCTGGTAGGTCAACATTTAACGCAGCTTGGACAAACACAGTGTGTGTTTATAATCAAACTGTGTCATACGTTCTGCGATCTGCAGAGCAGGAAATCCGACGTAGAAGCTGAACTCAACCAGGCTGAGCTTCCTCAGGTGTTCGCTGACCTCTGACCCCAGAAGGTAGCCCCATCCATCACGCACTGCAAATGTGACATCGACAGGAACCGTCTGCTTGACTGAAGGCCAGGGCATGCTCATGGTGACGTTCAACAGCTGAGAAAAAAACAATGAGAGAGAACACGAAGTTTTAGATCATGTGACAGTGATGGGGCGTCATTCACAGTCAGAGTTCCATCAGCAGGCAGCTCACCTGTACAGTAACGGTTCCCGCCTCATTTGACCGTCTTCGTGTCTCAGCGTACGCCATCATCAGCCCTCTCTCCACACGTTCACTGAAGTTACAGAATCGGACGTCGACATGGGCGGGGACAAACTGCAGCACAGAGTGGATCTGATACCTGATGTCGGGTATGGTGTAGAGTGGTGACACAGTGGGAATGGGGCCAAAGGAGCGTGGCGGTTGGCGCAGGGCATTGATGACGGCCATGGCAGTGAAGATCAACGGTCCTGATACTACACGAAAGGCGAAGCTGGACGGCGTTCTCAGGAACTGAGAGGAAGGGGAGAGGACATGGACAGCTGTCTACCATGTGACATTAGTAACGTGCAGCAGTTGCAGATCTGTCAGGTGAGAACAGTCAAATCTATTTGACGATAAAATTATCCTCACCTGTTAAAAAGAACCAATGAGCCATGACACCTGTTGATGAACAGGTGAACAGCAGTGTGGCGTGTTCAGGTGTATTTACCTGCAGCTCCACTGAGCGATTAAACTCTCTCCTCAGAAGATCTCGGACATGACTGAAACCAGCCGACGACCCTCTGGAACTGACTGCACGACACAACCACAAAAACACATCAGCTGGTCGTCACACAAATGTAAATAAAGTTCATGTCATGTCACCTGAGCTGCTCTTACCTACTCTGACCAGGTACATCTCTGGTTTAGTAACGTTGCACAAGTACTGTCTGGTGGGCAGGGGCTGGGCCACCCTCGGTGTGGTAACAGGGGGAGGTCTGGTCAGGCTGATGGCAGTGATCTGAGTGGTGGTGATGATGGAGGTGGTACTCGCCTTGGTGGTCTTGGTAGGTGGATCCTTCACCGGCGTCTCTGTGACCACCGGTGGGTGCTCGGGTCTATCGGGGCGGGTGGGCGGACCCAGTGGGGGAGGGGGAGGCACCCGACTGGTGGTGTTAGAGGGGGGACGGGGAGGGTATTGACCCTGAATGTGGTCTATAGGTTTTGGGGGGAAAGGGGTAGAGGGTGTTTTGGGGGTCATCGACGGAACAGCTGGTTTCTTCTCTACTGTGAGTGTCGGTGAGAGGGTGAGGGGGGGGGTTGGCCCAGGCTGAGGATGATTAGGGCCCTGTCCTGGAGGAGAGGCGTAGCTTGGAGACGGAGTGTGAGGTTGTGTGGTTGTAGGAGAGATGGAAGTTTTGGAGTAGGTCCGGTTTACCTGCTCCTGGTCTCTCTCCCTCTCTCTCCCTTTCTCTCTTTGTTTTTCTTTTTCTCTCTCTTTCTCTCTTTCTCTCGCTAGCAGGTTGGTGTAGTACTCCAGACTGTTCATGTCCGGAAGCAGCAGCTCCGTCGGCTCCAGTGGCGTCATGTCCTCGAGGTCGTAGTCTTCATCCCAGGTGGGGAAAACGTCTGGGTGGGTGGGGCGGTTGTGAAGCGGAATGCTGGAGGTGGAGGTGGAGGGGGAGGGGGGGAGGGGGGAGGAGGGTGACAGGCTGGGACGGGCAGGGAAGGCAGTGTCATAGGAGACCCAGTCCTCGCCTGTGTTGTCTTCATAGGGGTGGCTGGGTAGAGACGTTGCCAGTGCCAGTTCCTCACCATCAGGCACAATGAAAGACAGAGTCTCCAGGTAGTCTCCGGAGCCCCAGGCCTCCTCCAGGGAGGGGCCCTGCTCCCAGGGGGGAGGAGGCGTGAGTGTGGGCTGAGTGTGTGGTGGGAGGGGCGGAGGGAGGCTCGGGGAAAGGAGGTCTGGGGGTCTCAGGAGGAGGTGGATTCCCTGAGCTCCAGAATCCAAGTCCTCAGCCAAACCTGCTACACCACTGTTAACATGGTAACCAGAGTCTGAAGGGGGGCTGGTGGTCGAGGGTCTGGGAGAGGAGGAGGAGGATGATGGTGTTGAAGGAGGTGACAAAGGTTCCGTCGTTCTGTTGAAGTCCAACACACCTGTGGGCAAAAGACGAAGGGACAAGATCAACTTCCAGGACCCATACAAAAGACGAAGACCCTGACCAAAGACAAAGACCCTGACCAAAACTAGAGACCCTGAACAAAGACAGAGACCCTGACCAGAGACGGAGACCCTGACCAAAGCTAGAGACGCTGACCAAAGACAGAGACCCTGACCAAAGCTAGAGACGCTGACCAAAGACAGAGACCCTGACCAGAGATGGAGACCCTGACCAAAGCTAGAGACCCATGCCAAAGACGAGGACCCTGACCAAAGACGAAGACCCTGACCAAAACTAGAGACCCTGACCAAAGACAGAGACCCTGACCAGAGACGGAGACCCTGACCAAAGCTAGAGACCCATGCCAAAGACGAAGACCCTGACCAAAGCTAGAGACCCTGACCAAAGACAGAGACCCTGACTAAAGACAGAGACCCTGACCAAAACTAGAGACCCTGACTAAAGACAGAGACCCTGACCAAAACTAGAGACCCTGACCAAAGACAGATTTATGCTAAGCTAAGCTCATCCAGGTAATGGTCCTGGTTTCAGTCCTGGTTTAACTGCTAATGACTGATCTACAACGTAAGAAGATGAAATGAAGATTCTTAAAATATAAGAGAAATAATAATTGTTTTACATCTTAGTTGATTTAATGTAAAATTTGATGATGTTGATTTTTTTCTTAAATGTTCACAATATAATCGATAACCAATAATTAACATGTATTGATTCACACACACACACAGTGTCACTCTGTCTGTGGCAGTGAGGGTGTTGTCTGGTGAACAACCAATGACTCGTCTTCATTCTCCACGTGATGCTGCTGCAGAGCACAGCGTCACCACGGCAACAAGGCCGGCACCAGATGAAAGAGACCCAGTCAAGAGTATGAGTGTGTGTATGTGCATAATAATGTGTGTGAGTGTGTGTGTATGAGTGTGTGTAATAATGTGTGTGTGTGATCAGAAGCTTCAGCCACCAGGCTCCTGGAACCAGCTCTTTCTCTCTCTGGGTTCTAGAGTCTGACACCATCTCCACATTTAAGGTTAAACTTAAAACGCTCCTCTTTGATAAATCCTATAGTTCTGGATCAGGTCCTGAACCTGAACCTGCTATAGGTCCAGACTACTGGGAAAACTCCCATCATGCACTGAGGGAGAATTCCCATCATGCACTGAGCACTTCTCCCCATCTCTCTGCCCCCCCAACATTTATTTATTTATTTTACTACATGTCACTAACTATGTGTCTTTTTCCTCCCATAGTCTCTCTCTCTCTCTCTCTCTCTCTCTCTCTCTTTGTCTCTGCAGGTATCTCTGATTCCAGAGCTGCAGGATAACAACAATATTATTATTATTATTATGATTGATTTAGTATTAGTAGTAGTAATGTTATAAACAATAATAATTATTATTAATTATTATATGAATTGTTGCTGCTATCATTAATAATCAATAACTTCTTTATTGTTTCATTCTAACTGTTGCTCCTCCCCCCTATCACTCTCTCTCTTCCCTCCTCCACATTTTCTCTGCTCACCAACCGGTCGAGGCAGACCCCCCCCCCCAGATAATATGTTATGATTTCATGTTATACAAATAAAATTGAATTGAATGAGTGTGTGTGTGTGAAAAGATAATTTTGCGCCTTTATAATCGTCACATCTTCTTATAAGGACTTCCACCTGTTTTGACTTCCTGATTGGTCAGAGATGGCTCCTCCCTCCTCCGTTATCTTCTTACCTGCAACAGGTGAGCTTGACGTCACCATGGAAACCAGCGTGCCGGTCAACAGCAGGGTCACAGAGAGCGTGAGTCTGAACGCTGAAGGTCTGAGCTCCATCCTGGTGCTGAGCTCCATCCCTCTCAGAGGGCCGCGGGTCTGATCCCAGTACCGAACACCAAGGGCCCGTCAGGAGGACCTGAATACCACGAGATGAGAGAGATGTTTAACTGTCAGAACATATAGAAACACATGTTCTACAGGTCCGGACCGCAAACAGATCCAAGACCTGATCCATTGAGGGGGTGTTCACGTGTTCTAACGTGTGAACATGATCTTTTATGTGTCAATAATTCGGGTCCCCTCGCACTGTTCGGCTTTGTTCGGCTTTGTTCGGGCTCAGCTGTGTTTCCAGTCTGGCCTGGTTCGGTTCAGCTCGCTCTCCTGTCACACTGAGCCCATTATCGGACCGATAACAACCAGTCTAGTCATCTCTCACCGGGCAGCTCGGCTGATTCATCCCGATGCTCAGCTACCATCCCCGGGATAAGAGCTGCGAAACATCCGTGCTCTGAAACCCGGTCCAGTCCCGGTCCAGTCCCGGTTTAACGTGAATGACCGTTAATGTCGAGCCTCCTCCCTCCTCCATGTGAGCGCGCAGCCGCAGCTGTTTCAACGACACCGAGCAGCGGGGACGCGGATCAGAGCAGCGGCATCGATACCGACATTCGCAAGAGAAGGAACCGAACCGAGCCGAGCTGAGCCGAGCCGAGCTAACGGCACAGTTTAGTTCTGGTGCACATTAGACCGACCTGACATCCTGGGCACGAGCTGCAGGCGCGTCACGCCTCCACAGCCGCGCGGCGCGCTCCCTGCGCAGGAGGAGGAGGAGGGGGAGAGTACCCAAGGAGTCTTCATCATCATCTTCACCTTCATCACCTTCATCTTCATCAACATCATCACCTTCATTATCATCATCACTTTTTTCCTCTTCATCTTCATCATCACCTTCATCTTAATGATCATAATCATCATCTTCATCATCACCTTAGTCTTCTTCTTCATCTTCGTCTTCATCATCATCACTTATATCATCTTTCAGTCATCGTAAACATCTTCATCACTTTCATCATCATCACTTTCATCTTCCTCATCATAATCATCACCTTAATCATCCTCTTCATCTTCATAATCATCATAATCACTTTCATCTTCATCGTCATCATCACTTATATCATCTTTTTAATCATCATCATCATCTTCATCACTTTCATCTTCTTCATCTTCATCGTCATCATCACTCATATCTTCATAATCATCATCTTCATCATCCAGTTTCATCATCTTCATCATCATCATCACCTTAATCATCTTCTTCATCTTCATCATCATCATCATTTATATCATCTTTTTAATCATCACTTTCATCTTCATCATCATCACTTTCATCATCTTCTTCATCACCTTCATCTTCTGATGAACATGATCATCTGGTATAAACATGACTGGACCTTTAATTTGATGTAACATCAAGAGAACAGAACATTATAAACAGACGTGTTTAAAATGTGAGTAAACATAACATGAAATAATAAAATATATTTTATTATATCATGATATATATATATATAATATTTTATATATATATATATATATATACATTTTATATATATATGTGTATATATATATATATTATCATATATTTTTAATAAGAGAACAGACCATTACAAACAGGCAGGTTACCAATAACAAACTTGGTTGGTTTATTATAATGTTAAAATCTATTTTATATGAATCTTATTAAATTCACTTTTTTAATGTTTCCTCTGCAATATTCGAGTGACAACTCTGCTGCCACCTGGAGGACGTTACAGTGAAGTGCACACGGTGACTGACTGAATAAAGTTTGATTGAAATTGAAGTGGTGGCAGGTGTGACATCACACTGGTGAGACTGATGAAGAGCAGGTGATGTGAGCTTGTGTGGTTTGTCTCGTGCTGCTGTGATGATGTTGTCTCTGCTCTGTCTTCTGTGTCTGTCCTCACGTCTCTCAGGTGAGACACATCTGAGAGACATGAGGACAGGTGTGTTTCACCGAAGTCTCAACATGCTCCCACATGACGTTAATGTGACATTTGTGTTTCAGGTGAGGTTAGAGCACCAAACAACATGACGGCTGCAGGTAAAGTCAGACTAATCTGATTAATCATTTATTCAGTCAAACAGGAATCTGATTGGTTGAATCTGATAAAAAGTTTTTTTCTTCAGGTGGACTCTGGACTCAGCTCAATGAGACGTTCACTGAAACTCATGAAAATGGAACTTTCTCTGGACTCTTTGAATTCAACGGTACGTTCAAATGATTGTATTTTCATTCCTCTTGATGAATGTATAAATATATAGAATGTATAAAGTTTGTTCTCTGGTTTTATTAGTTAAAATAATATATAATTTAATTATTAATAACAGAAGTAGTTTGTATTAAAATGTTGATTGTTAGTTGATTAATCAAGAAAAAGTTTAAGTCACGACCAAATACAAACTTAAATTGTAAGTCACTCTTTAATTGATTGATTGGACTTTTTTAATTAAGTAGTTGAACTTACTAGTTGAACTAACCTGTTGCTGTGACCTGGTCATCCTCTCAGACGTAGCGGGCCATCGCTGCTTCCTGCCGGAGCAGGAGCTGGAGTCTCGGATCATCGGCGGTCAGGAGGCCTGGGCTCATTCGTGGCCGTGGCAGGTGTCTCTGTGTTTTGCGTCCATGCCGGCCTGTGGGGGTGCCATCATCTCTCCGCAGTGGATTCTGTCTGCTGCTCACTGCTTTAAGAGGTTAGGTCATTGTCACACACACACGGTTCTGGACAAGTTGTGACGTCATCAGCTGATCAATGAGAATCGATCCCACCTGCTGTAGGTACAACAGAGCGTCACTCTGGAGCGTGAGGGTGGGAAAACATGACCTGGACAATCCTCAGGAGCCAGGACAACAGGTGTGTAGGTGTGTGTGTGTGTTTGTGTGATTATATGAATTAACAAAACCTGTTGTGTCTTGGGTGTGATCTCAACTTTCAGTTGGTCGCTGTGGCGCTCATCATCATACACCATGGTTACAACCGTCGGACCAAAGAGAACGATGTGGCTCTGCTGAAGCTGCAGGAACCTCTGATCATCACCACGTCTGTCAGACCCATCAACATCTGGACAAGTCCTCTGCCGCTGTTCAAGCGCTGCACCATCACCGGCTGGGGCGCCACCCGAGAGAGTGAGTCCTCGCACACCTGAGAGCAGGTCTGCTTCCATGTCTGTCAAGTCTGACGCCTACTGACGTCTCTTGTCTTCTACCAGACGGACCTCGAGTCCACAGACTGCAAGAGGTGAATGTCACCGTGCTGCCCCCCGATGTCTGTAACCAGTACTACAGTGGCAGGATCAGGTCCTCCATGTTCTGTGCTGGGAGGGACAGAGGAGGAGTGGACGCCTGTCAGGTGAGAACCTGTCAGAGTCCGATTGCGAAGACCATCAGAACCTGGACTCTTAAAACAAGTCAGACGTGATGAGTCACATCTGTCAAACATTTTAGTTTCTTCATTGTCTCCTCTTCTCTGATCTGTCGTTGCCTGTAACCTTGTCTCAGACGTCCGTAACCTTGTGTCCCTCATCTTCGTCTATAACTTCTAACATCTAACTATAACCTTGTCGTCCATCGCTGTTAGGGCGACTCTGGCGGTCCTCTGTCCTGCTTCACTGGCAGTAAGTACAAGTTGGCGGGTCTGATAAGTTGGGGCGTTGGTTGTGGACGAGCGAGACGACCGGGAGTCTACACCAAACTGCAACAACACACCCAGTGGCTGTATGACAACATGAGTATGTTCACAGACGATCCAACACCTGAGTTTCCACCTGAAACGTGTGATGAGTTTGTTGTTTTTCTTTCAGATAAGATGATGTACGAAGACGAGCTTGCTGACGGAGGTTCGTTTGACCTGACGCTGTTTTTATCTCGTGCTCAGATGGCCTTCGTTATTTATGTTTGTCATGATGTCATGTGACCTGGCGACAGACGACAGGTGCGGGAGGCTGCAGAGCTCCAGCTGTGGTCGTTCTCCGGGCATCGCCGGTCTCTTGATGTCACAAGACGGTGATGTGTCTGTGGAGAACGTGACGGAGTCCTGTCCCTTTTTCTGGCCCTGGCAGGTCAGCCTTCAGTCCAACGGACGCCACTACTGCAGCGGTGTGCTGATCCACCACCAGTGGGTCATCACTGCCAAACACTGCAACGTCAGGTAAACATTGGCAGCCTCGTGACATCTGGTTCTGTCACTGCTGTTACTAACCTTTACTATTCTCCACAGAGCCAAAGACGACGTGGTGGTTCTGGGAATTCATGACATGCGGTTCTTATCGTCCCAAACCGCCTCAGTGGATGAGGTCTTCAATCTGCCGGATGACGGAAGCTTCCCACCAAAATCCGACCTGTCTCTGCTCCGCCTCAGCATCTCTGCCAGATTTAGTATGAACACAAACTCATTTTGAGTCTCACAAATCCACGTCTGTCCCACATCTGAATGTCACACCTGAAAGTGTCCTCTGTTCTGTCTCAGATTCAAATGTGTCTCCAGTCTGTGTCCCTGACGAGGACGAGGAGCTCAATGACAGCTGGAGTTGCTTCACCACCGGCTGGGGCACAACGAAAGCAACAGGTGACTGCTGACCTCCGTGACCTTTGGACAGGACAAGTCCAAATGGATAAAATATTAAGGAAGAAAAATCCCGTGTGTGTGTATAGGTCACATTGATCCTGATCGTCTCCACCATGTTGGATTGACTCTGGTGAACGGGACGTCCTGCAGGGGGCGTTGGGGGGAAGGACTCGTCGCTGACTCTCACATCTGTGCTGATCCTGCCGGCTCCGCCTCCTGCATGGTAAGTTTATAAACTGGATGAACTGCTGATGTCAGTGAACGCAGTGTAAACGTCACGTTAGTCGACCGGCGACATGTTCGCCTGTCAGCGTGGGGGGAGGCGGAAGTTGGGGGTGTAGTGACGTTGGACTGACACCTGGTGTTTTCCTCCACAGGGCGACTCCGGAGCTCCCTTGTACTGTCGGAAGCGCAGTTCCTACTTCCTGTTTGGTGTGGTCACATGGGGCAGTCGGCGCTGTGACGTAGACAAACCGTCTGTCTTCACCGCGGTGTCAGATTTTCATTCTTGGATCACGAAGGTGACGGACAACTCCTGAAAATACTGTTTGGCTGGAAACTGTTTGTTGTCCAATCACGTTCTTCTTTTAACAAACATTCAGTTTATCAAGAACAATCTTCTGACCAATCAGCTGCTGTGTTACAGTCAACGTTCTTTGAATTAAAAGTCACGTCACCCGTTTTTTGTTTTTTTATTTGATGAAACATCTTTTCTCAGTTACATGTGATTGTTTACATTACTAAATCAATCAGGAGCACCTGAAACCTGATGACAACACTTCATCGTCCATCGAACGCTCAATGTGATCAGCTGACGGAAACTCGGAGCATGAGTATGACGCTGCAGCTTCTCTCAACCGTCCTGCAGTAGGTCGTGCGATCCTCCGTCCGCCACCACTTGTTTGGCCTGAAAACATTCTGAGGTTAAAATGGCTGAGATTCGCTCAGACTCATTTAGTTCAGTCTAGAAACATCAGCGTCAAATCAAAAACCTAATTTTAAACAGATAATGTTTTAAGCAAAAATGACTGGAAACAGCTGATTATCAGAGAATGTGCTGAAGTTATGAGGTTGTGTGTCTGTGGTCAAACGTTTACTCACTGTGCCGTAAGACGTCTTTGACTCTGGAGCTGCTTCATAAACAGGGTTACAGATGCTGCTGCCTGCAGGGGGCACCGTTTCCTCCTCTTCATCCTCCTTTTAAGGAACAAAGACGATTTATCAATGAAACCAGAAAATATTCTACACTAATTAAATGTCTCACTAATTTAAACATTTTTCTCCACCCTGGATTGCCCCCTGGTGTCTGGCTGCAGTATGAGTCATAAACCCTCCTCCATGTTAGCAGATGGGACATGAACCAAACAAAAAATGAATTAGACGTTAAATGTTTGTCAAAGATGTTTCTGTCATCTCAGCTCGTTCTTCTCTCTCTGATGTTTGTTCAAGTGTTTCTCATCATTTTGGTTTCATTAGTTATTTGATGATATAAAAACAGGCGGAGACGTCATGATTGACAGCTGACACTGACTAAGGATTGGTTGAGAGTGTGTGTGGGTGGGATCTTGATACCATTACAGCACTGACAGACTGCAGATGATGTCATCAAGCGTTCCACACACACACACACACACACACACACACACACACACACCTTGAAGTAGTGGAACTGGAATCCTTTGTTGTTGTTTTTGTAGAAGTTGTATCCCACGCACATGCCCGCCACCACCAGAATCACCAGCAGGGTCACACCCACTCCCATTCCTGCCTTGTGCCCCACATGCATCTGCAGAAGCATCACAGTCATAGTTACCAATCATGTGGGGTCAGGATGGATGGATGCTATTGTCATGACAAACCTCACCTCTTGGCGAGGGGGGGTGGCTTTCAGCGGACCTTGAAGAACATGTATGATTCCATTTGAGGCCACAATGTCCGAGTTGGTGACAAAGCGATCGTTGATGTAACGAGAGGACTGAGGAAAAGAAATAATTTAAAACAACACAACCGTTGCCATGTTCATCAAAATCTAACTCATGGCTAATTCTAATTCTGTCACATGTCTGGGGACGGGCAGCATGGCCCCCTAATGGACACAGGATGTAATTACTGACCAGAGCTGAGGGGTCCAGCAGATCGGACACTCCGAGGACCCTCAGACTCCCGACTCTTGTTCTGATCCGACTCCCGTTCTTCAGCTCGCTGAGAGGAAGAGCCCTCCCCTCGGACAGGTGGAACTCAATGTCCCACTGAGACAGAGTCTGCAGGGACACGAGGACAGGTGAAGATTGATGAGGGTCAAGGGAGTTGATGAGGAAGGACAAGATCTTGGTTTTCGTCTCACCTGGTTGTCAGGGAGTCCGTCATTGTCGGGTACGAACAGCGTGGACTGAACCGTCAAGTTGCTCAGACGCTCCACAAACTGTTTCCCTGACGACGACACCTGAGAGCAGTTCAGGATTTGCTGAAGAAGAAAGACTGAGGTCACGATGATGTCATCAGATTTAATGTGTCCTGGTAGTCTGGGACTCACCGTGAGGAAGTTGGAGAAGGTCGGCGTGGACATGAGCACCTGCAGCAGGTTTCCTGTGCACCTGAACCCATCTCCAACGTAACCCACCTGACACTCACACCTGACCTCTGCAACCAATCACAGCCTCTCTGATCAATACGTCCTGATTACATGTTTTTATTGAACCTCCAACTCAAATTAGGTAAAAACTTTCTTATAAATTATGAATTTTTATAAAAACTTTCAAATGAAACTAAATCAAAATTAATTTAAAATTTAATATTTATTACAAATATTGTTAATAATCTGAATAATCCGCCTCTTCCTCGCTCACCTTTCATCTGGTAGCAGAAGACATCCCACGACTCGCTCAGGTTCTTGCGGACTCCATAGTCCACGATGCCGACATGTCCGAAGCCACAATTGGGGTTGGAGTAGGTGGTGGGATACGCCACCCGGGCCTGGTCCAACCAGCCAGCAGCACACATGTTGAGCCCGCCCTGCGGAGACACAGCAGTTTGACTACGTGATGACATACGTGAACTACTGTGTGCATGAGGTGTTCACTGACCTGCTGAGCGTAGGACAGCTGCATATACGTGGCCAGGTCACCTCCCTCTGCACTGCAGGCTTGCTGCGCTGCACTAAAGTTCAGTTTGTACTGCCCCCTGTCTGAACGGAGGTGAAACACACCGAGCGTCGCATCTGCACAGAAACACAACAACACATTAAACACAACATGTTCAATACAAGGACTAAACTCTATCAGCTGATTGGTTCTCACTGGATCAGCTGAGACATGCCCTCTCCATCCTTAATTCAAAGCATCCAATGATGTGGAAGAGAACTCAGCCTATGATCCGTACCTTCAAAGTGTAGATCTGTACATTTGGCGTCTTGATGACAGCGTCCGTTCCCTTGGAGACAGCGGCTGATTGGCAGCTGTTTGACCTCACAGGTCTCACCATCGCCGATGTAGTTGTCTTTACATGTGCACTTCTTCTTACCCTGTCCACACAGACACTTCAAGTTAGGACAGATGAGACGTCAAATCCAAACCTGTTTAAATGACTCGTTCCTCACCGGAGCCATCATGGTGCAGGTGGCGTGTTCGTGGCAGCCGCCATTGTCTCCAGAGACACAGGGGTCAACGGGCTGACAGGTGAACCCGTCCCCAGAGTGACCTTTAGGACACGTGCAGGTCACCAACTCTCCTATCTGAGAACACTTAGCGCCTTTAGCACAACCGCCATTCCAGACCCCACACATGTCCGCCACTGAGAACATGGAGAGACCAGACGTCACATTATGTCAAAGACCTGATAACACCATATTATCCAGATAGATCACTTCGTTCACAAAACACAGGTTCTCCTGTGGTTCTAGAGTCTGTAAGAGGAGAACAGGAGGTAGAACCTTCAGCTACCAGGCTCCTCTCCTGTGGAACCAGCTCCCACTCTGGGTTCTGGAGTCAGACACCATCTCTACATTTAAAGTTAAATTAAAACGTTCCTCTTTGATAAAGTCTATAGTTCTGGATCAGGTCCTGAACCATCACTTAATTATGCTGCTATAGGTCTAGAATGCTGGAGAACTCCCATCATGCACTGAGGGAGAACTCCCATCATGCACTGAGAACCTTTCCACTTCTCTCTGTCTCTCTGCCCCCCCCCACACATTCATTCATTTATTTATTTTAATACATGTCAATGACTATTTCACTTTACACTCCCATAGTCTCTCTCTCATTTCAGATATCTCTGACCCCGGAACCTCAGGACAACAACTTTTACGATTATCACTATTATTAATTATAGTATCTCAGTAATTAATTATGATATGAATTGTGCCTGTTATCAATAATAATTAAAAGTCTTTACACTGTTTACATTTTAACTAGTCAGATCTGATACCTGATGGCGCTCAAGTGTCCCCGGTCTTTCTCGCCCCCCCTCTCCCCTACTTCCCTGTCCCCACTATCCCTCTCTCTTCTCTCCCCTCTTTCCCCCCCTCTCTCCTCTCCTCCCCCCTTTTTCTTTGCTCACCCCCGGTGGAGGCAGATGTCTCCACACTGAGTCTGCTTCTAGAGGTTTCTCTCTGTTAATGAGGGAGTTTCTCCTCCACAGTCTCAAAGTGCTGCTCATTGTTCAACTGTTGGTTTCTCTATATTTTGATTTTAAGGTCCTGACCTTCTCTGTAAAGAGCCTTGAGATAATGTATATCATGATTTGGTGCTATACAAATAAAATTGAATTGAATTGAATTATATACAACATATAAAGACACATGTCCCCCACTGAGGTCATGGAGACACCAGACTTCACGTTATACACAACATATAAAGACATGTGTCCCCCACTGAGGACATGGAGACACCAGATGTCACTTTATACACAACACAGACAGCGTCAGGTCTTTCTTCGTCTTCTGGTCTTTATTTATATTTTCTAGTGTTGATGACGACTCAAAGCACTTTACAGTACAGATTCTCTTCAGCATGCAGATGGGGAAGACTGGGATCGACCGCCAACTTTGTGGTTAGAGGACAATCATGTTCTTGCAAATTAAAAGCAGCTGAACGACTGATCAGCTCCTGATACACACACTGATTTACTGTGATGACATCATCAGGAAGTGACATCATATACAGTCATGTCAACAATCTTACTTCCTGTTTCCTGTTTACCTGTGCAGGTGAATCCGTCTCCTTCATAAAATGGCCGACAGACGCAGGTGTTGTTTTCCGTACAGACGGCTTTAGGAGAACACGGTGGAGAACACACAGAGACGTGACCTGGACAAGATGAGACACCGTCAGTCAGCTGATTCACACTAACATGGAATGAGTTTAATGAACCTGGATCCTGTTTCATCAGAATCCACCAATCTTCAATAAAAAAGTGGATCATCACGAACATTAATCTAATAAAAACACAAACACATAAAACTGTGAATTTCTTTAAAAAAATGGTTCTGAAGTTTGTGATTAATAAAGTTATTCAAATAAAAACATTTCAAATAAAACTTATATCGTGTTGTTTCAGCAGTTTCGAAACAAGCGTCACACTCACTCTGCTCAGTGTCACATAGCTCGCCGCTCCACCCCGCCTCACACAGACACGCCCCCGTACCTTTCCATCCGTCGTCACATGACCCGTGTTCTGAGCAGTTACAGGCTGAAAGAAAACAGAGGTCACAGGGGTCAGAGGTCACGACACCTTTAGGGTCATCTGTCACTCAGGAAACCGCTTACATTTACAGGTAGGCCCGAAGAACCCGTCACTGCACTGCTCACAGGCCACGCCCCTGAAGCCTACGTCACAGGTACAGGTGCCGTTACCAAGGTGACCATCATCACATTTACCACGGTTACTACAGGGGGAGCCGACGCCACCTGGACACACTGCACACGTCGATTGAAACGGGTTAATCACTGATGATGTCACAATCAAAGTAAATAAGATTTTTACTGAAAGTAAGTGGAATAAAAAAAAATCATTAGGACTTAATAAAATGTATTCAAATTTATTTTGTATCAATAAATAAAATTGAAATGTGAGAAAATGATAAAGTGAAAAAGATCTTAATACATTTTATAAAGATTTTATTTTGAAGATTGTGACATAAATAATAACTTTAATTTACAACTAAATCAAATTGAGTTAGAAAAATTAAATGTTTTATGCCGTCTCACCCAGACAGTCTCGTCCGTGGTAACCATGACAACACCTTGGTTGCCAGAAGTTGACGGTGCAGACGCTGAGACAGGCGGAGTTTTTGGTGACGAACATGGTGGGAAGGTCACACTTCTGGATCTCCTGAAGACGACACGAGACGTTTGTATAGAGACAACTCTTTTTTTATGTTGTATATGACGAAGATGATGAAGATGATCAGACCTTGAGTTTGGAGCCTTTCGGACAGCGAGACGCTGAGGACGTGCAAACTCCACAACTCATCTACCACAGAAGAAGAAACAAGACGTGAATAAAACCAGAAACTGAGAAACGACCTGAGACACACAGTCCGACTGGCACGTCGTTAGCATGTGAGCTAACTTTAGTATTTGAGCTAACTTTAGCCTCTTAGATATTTTCTGACCTGATCAGTTCGTCAAAGTTTCAAAATACAAACACGTCAGTAATTTATGGTGTTTAACAAATGAAATATCAATCAATCAAATTTATTTATATAGCACGGTATCACAACAAACAGTTGCTGCACAAAAGTCCAAGATCTTAAAAAAGACAAAATCCAACTTTCCACACCGAGCAAGCATGAGCAACAGCGGGGAGGAAAAACTCCCAGGTGGAAGAAACCTCCGGCAGAACCGGGCTCGGTGTGGACGGCCTCTGCCAGGACCGGTGGGGACGAGTGAAGTAATAAAATACTTCCTGGTTCTTGTCCATAAATGTTTGTGACTTGTTACTGTTACAGTGAACAATAAAGTTTTTAAAGGACTCTTAATGGAGCACATTGAGATCCTTCAAATGAAATGTGCTTTTTAAATAAAATTTAAAACACCAGGGGGCTCCAAACGTGAGGATTTACCCGGAGATCAAAGGTCATCAGGTCATCACAGCGTCCTCCGAGGCTGGGCGGAGTCAGAAGGCAGTCAATCCCGTAGGCAATCCCACCATTAAAGACAAGGTGTCTCTGAACTATGCGACACTTCCCGTCATTAACGAAGATTGCTCCCTGTTCAAAGCAAGACGTCGTTAAGTGAGAGCCACGCTCGTCGACTCCTCATTGATTTCTGTTCCTGTCGTACTTACGATGTCGTCTGTCCCTCCGCAGACAAAGGAGAGCGGCGAACCCTGCAGTGTCCGAGCCGAATCCAGATAGATCAAACCTTCAGCGTAAATCTGAGCGAGCAGAGAAGAAGAGAGAGACAAAACGTTAATTAATCATGTGATGAACTGATGTTAGGAGTTCCTCAGGAATCGATTTTGGCTCCAATTTTTATTTTAACTTATATTTCGCTCTAATGTCGACAATAACTATGTTTGTGTGTAGGTTTGCTTCTCCTTTGATAAACACATCATTGAATAAATATTCAGGTCTGATGCCACTTTACACTAACGACACAGTTTAATTTTCATATAAAAACTCAGAATTGTTTTTATTATAACTGTTCACGTTCGTTTTCGTGTTGGTTCAGTTTAAATAACGTTTTTGGTGAACCTTCTGGCTGTGCAGGATGTGGTACTTCAGGTACTCCACCAGCTGAGGGCGGTTGTCGCGGTGGAACAGGAAATCCTTCTGCTGCTGAGGCAGAGACGCCATGATGGCGTCTGACGGAAGGAAGAGCGTGAGCGGCTGGTACATCCCATCATGCACCAGGTCCATCACACCTGAGTCCTGAAGCAGAGGTAAACATCAACATCATGTGACCTGGGCCAATGAGAGGTAGGTGTGTGTGTGTGTGTGTGTGTGTGTGTGTGTGTGTGTGTGTGTGTGTGTGTGTTTGTGTGTGTTTGTGTGTGTGTTTGTGTGTGTGTGTGTGTGTCACCTCGAGCAGCTTGTAGAAGTGTGTGTATCCATGACGTTCGGCCACATCAGTCAGATTCATCTACAACGAGTTATTGACAGAAGAAAGAATCAATCAGTCGTTTATTCTCCGCAGATCCATTTGTTTCTACATAATTACTTATCATTAATTGATCTGAAACATATTGAACTGACGGAGATGTTGGGCTCCAAATCTTTGTAGAGGTCGGGAGGAAACAGAATCTTGTCGATCTCGTGGAAAATCCCATTGACACTGACATCGTGGCTGTACGTCACGTTAGCACCGTTGATGAAGATGTTTCCCTGAAAATATTCAACAGATTGTACTCAACATGAATCAGCTGGTCACGTGACAGCTTTTTAAATATTGATGGACATTCAGCTGCCTGATCGGTCACCTGGCTTGATCTGGTGGACAGGACAAGTCCAGACAGAGACGTCAGGTTTCGGGGTCGACTCAGGTCGGTGGGCAGCAGCGTGTGACACATGACAATGTGGCTTCGCAGGACTGTGGCGAATTGTTCTTTATGTTTCCCCAACATCATTGATTTCATCTAAATGAATAATAAACGTGTTTTTGATTCAGGTCATCTTATTGTTTCAGATTCAGTGTTTTTGTATAATAGGCTTAAAAGAATATGTATATTTTATTAATGAAGTTTCATAATTATTAATCAATTATTGATTATTATTAAGCTACTTGAATAGAAATTGCTGGTTGTGAAATTATTTGGTCACCTTAGCAGTGCCAATACTGTTCCCTGTGAAGGCGTTGCTGCTTGGTGGAAAGACGGTGAACGGGCCGCGACCTTTCAGAGAAATCTCAACCATCTGAAAGGAGAGTTTACATCATTAGTCAGTTTTCACCTGCAGGGGGTTAGCAATTGCAATTGTCACTCACCATCAGGCCAATGTAAAAGTCTCGCAGCTTCCTCGTCAGGATTTCCTGCACAGAGTCACACGTTAGCAACTGTCAAGTGGAACCAGGCGTGCTTCTAACGTCATGTGGCATCATGTCTCACCTTGTCCACGGTGCCTTTGCAGGTGAGTCCGTCTCCCAGGAAGTTCGACTTGCAGGTGCAGGTGCGGACACCTGGACCGCTCATGTTACAGCGTGCAAACTGATGACAGCCACCATTTTTCTGTAAACAGTCAGAGATATGTTACTCCTCTACAGAGTAAAATTACCACATTTCACTGCCTCTACTGACACCTGGTGTTTCACTGCAGTACTGCTTTAGTAAATTGGTATTACTGCAGTGATACCTTTGATTTGTCTTAAGGAGACGGATTATGCTTTTTCTGTCTTTCCCAGTCCTCTAATGGTTTGTATGGGTGTATGTCTGTTTTGTGAATGTAAACGTGGGCATGGCTCAAAATCCCAAAGTCCGCAGCAGAGGGCGCTCTTCTCTCTCACGGTAAACTATTTTCTGGAGTCAACTGAAAAGCCCCATCTTCATTTTTCTAATATGTCCGTTCCTGGCTGACATCAGCAGGGTGCTCATCAGCATAATGAACCCCTAGCAGCTAGTCAAACACAGCACAGTGTAACCTGAGCTGGGAGGAGGAGCTAGCAGCGTTCACCCTTCAGGTGCTGTTGGAAAATCAAAACATTACACAGAGTACAACCAAGCTAAAGTCTCCCGACGTTCACAGTTGGCCTGTTTACTAAAGCTAAAGCTGTGGAACTGTGTTTACTGTGTTTTAAATGAATTACACCTGTATAACTTAAAATGAAAGTTTTCTGAACTTTGGCGCCAGTGAACCGTGGAACACAAATTAAAATGATGACCCCCAAACATAAAAGGTCTCCTTCAAAGAACCTTAATTGTTTATTGATGACGTCATCACACTCACCTTTTGACACAAGTTGATCATGTGACAGTTCTGTCCGTCACCTGAGTAACCTTCACTGCAGGAACAGGATGTCTGCACACAGCATGACATCAATAATCAACTATCGATAATCAATAATCACTGGTTGATAGTCGTATGTGTGTAAAGTATTTACTTTGTTCGGTCCAACGTGGACGCAGTCTGCGTTTGCATGACAACCTCCATTTCCTTCCAGACATGGATTTATTTCTGTGGGAGAGGGGGAGAGAGATTGGGAACACTTGAGCACCATCAGGTTCTCAGCTCTGACTAGTTCAACTGTAAACAATCACTGTAATAATCAATAATTATTGATAACAGTAACAATTCATAAAATAATCAAATTCATCGATTTGTAATTGAATAGAGACTTTAGTTTTTAATATATTTGAAAAGTTTTATTTACATTTAAAGATGCACGTAAGCCTGTGAGCGACCACCTGAGGCCACACTTACCGACACACACAAGTCCATCTCCATAGTAACCATTGTAACAGACACAGGCTCTGCGTCCAGGTCGTGTCCTCTTACAGACGGCGTAAAGACTGCAGCGGCCGTTGTCCTCCACACATGGGTCTTTAGCTATAAACACAGACACTGATGCTCAGTCCGACCGTCACACCTGAAACTGATGCACCTGAGAGGTCACCTGACCATACCTCGACAAGAAGTCCCATTTCCCTGGAAACCAGCAGCGCAGAAACACAGAGGTCCGGACAGTCCGATCAAACAACTGCCATACAAACGCAACACAACATTACAACACATTACACCGAGCTGTGTTCAGAGCAGGGGTCTGCAGGGGGCGCTGAAGCTCACTGAGATGTGTTCACTTACTTTGCACTGGTGTGACATTTCACTGAGCCGCACAACTCGTCAGCCGCCGACTCGACTTCTGTAAAAAAGAACACGGTCCATTACACATAAATATACAATATATGTAAATATACATATATATTAGTTACAAGCTTTGTCATATAAACATACGGGTACTATGATACAAACATATATACATGTAAACATACGTCATGCTCTCTCATTTCTTTTGTTATCTTACTTTCGTCGCAGAGGATTCCTCGCCACCCGACATCACACTCACACGTCCCGTCGCCCATGACGCCTTCATTACAGCGTCCGTTTTTACATCTGCAGTCTGAGGGAGGGGGGAAGAGACGGAGTCAAAGTTAAATGTCCAATCATTCTTGGTTGACAGTTTCCTATGTGAGGCGTACTCACCCTGATCACAGTGGACGCCATATTTGCCGCTCTGGCAGGTCTCACACGCCGTCCCATTAAAACCTTGGTTACACTGACAGACTCCGGTACCGTTCGTCCCGTCCATACACGCTCCGTTACCGAAGCAGGGCTGACCCGGCAGCCCTGGACAAGGCTCACAGTGCTTCCCGAAAAACCCGCCACAACACGCTCGGACCTAAGAACAGTGGAGAGAGCTGTGAGACCGTGAACGTGTTCGTCCTCATCACATGATTTACATGTATGTATAAGAGCAGACATACGATGTTCTTCTGAAGGCAGGTGGGTCTACAGCCGATGGTCAACAGTTGCTCTCCTTCAAACATGCGGCTGAACATACACTTCCTACTCCGCATGGATTTCTGCCGAGACCAAAGGTCAGTTTTAATGAAAGAAAATCAGTGAGAGCTTTAAAGAGTCAAGTCTCACTACCGACACTTCTTCCACATACACTTATATATTTAAAATTAATTTCCTTCAGTCTGTTTTTAATTTATTGTACATTAAGAATTTTATGTCCGAATTATGTCTCAATAAACTCATTAGCTTGGCACAAAATAAAAAAATGTGTGTGAATGAGATCTGGATCTATTGTTTACAAACAGGACGTGTGGTAGTGAAGTGAAGAAGCCTCTTAATGAGAAAGTTTGAGTCCCATGATGTGGCCTCGATAATGAGCTTTAGTCTGACTCACTAGGACACACTGACTCTGAGGACACTCTGTGGTGGAAAACTTTGACATCACTACTCTATAGAAACTCATGGACCTTTTTTCAACGTTGTTGTTCCTCATGTTTTGGTTTGTCGGATTAAAAGTCTGAGGTGATGACAGACGAGTCTGCATCATTTGTCAGTAAATGTTCATCAGTTTGAGAATCTGAAGTTTTCATCGTGCTACAGTTTAAAATCTTACGTCTGGGACGGAGTTGTTGGGACAGATTTTGCCGATTGGGAACAAACAGTCGACGCACGTTGCCTGTGAAGAGAAAAGAGGAGGTTGTGAATAAACAGCTGAGTTTGTGTCTATTATTCTCTTCGGTTTCTCGGGTTCCGTACCATGACCTTCTGATACGTAGCTTCATCGCAGCGGTTCCTGTTGATCTTGAGAACGGCCGACAGACCGTGAATCACACCATTACCGCTCAGGATGTTGGACGAGTTGATCTGAGCGTCGTTCACTAACAGCTGGAGGACAGAGAGAGTGAGTCAGGATGCAATCAGACATTCATGTAATTAAAACTTTATTTCTATAGCACTTATCTTACTAAGGTTACAAAGTGCTTCGCAAAATATGTGGTAAAAAAAAAAACCTGCTGCTTCCTGGCAGCACTATGAAAGCCATGTGGCCACTCAGTAGATCAGACATCATCACCTCTGTCTTTTTAAAATAAATACCTACTGTCACAGGCAGCAGAGTCAAAGCTGTCCCATTTGAGAAACTACATAAAATATAGAAGCAAAAAAAGGACGATAAAAAGGAATACAGGAGTTAAAATGGTACAGTAGCACCAGAATTACAAATCCCATGTTAAAGAAGCTTTCCTATAAAAAAGATGTTAGTTGAGACAGCTAGTTAGCTGCTAATGTGGTCAGGTAGTTCCAGAGCCTCAGGGCCCTGACAGAGAAAGTCTCCCTGAGTAGCCTTGACCCTGATCTGAGGTCTTGACTGGGACTGTTGGGAGTCAAGTGGGGGCCAGCCCATGTTGAGCTTTAAAACTTCTTTAAAAAGAATCTTAAAATCAATCCTGAATTTAATTGGAACCAGTGAAGGGACGCAAGGATTGGTGTGATATGAGACCTACATGTTTGTTTTAGTTAAAATACGAGCAGCAGCATTTTGAACAAGCTGCAAATGAATTACTACGATTTGACTGAGGCATGTATACAGGGCGTTGCAGTAATCCAGGCGGAAAAAGACAAAGACACGTATTAGCTTTTCTAAGTCAGGGGGAGATAGAACTGATTTAATCTTAGAAACATTTCGTAGATGGAAGTAGCAGTGGTGATATTAATATGTGTTTTGAAATTCAGATGGAATCGAATGTGGCACCTAGATTTTTAGCTGTTCTTTGAATATTGGCTGCCAGGGGATCAAGAAACGAAAAGGAGTTTGCCTGCTAGCTGATCGGGACCAAAATGTATTATTTCTATTTTGTTTGAATGTAACTGAAGAAGGTTAAGTGACATCCATTCCTTAATGGCGGATAGGCACTCTGTTAGCATGCTCACTCTGCTGATGTTGTCTGGTTTAAAAGACAAGCAGATTTGGGCATAGGAACAATATGATGACCCATCAAAATTTCTGATGACGTTTCCTTTGGGAAAAATAGAATAGGACCAAGAATGGAACCTTGTTGCACCTCGCACATCGGTGGAGCCAAGGATGAGGTGTTATTTCCAACGGAAACAGAAATTTCTCTATCTGAGAGATAAGCCTTGAACCATCTAAGGGCAGTTCCAGATATGCCGACGCACTGCGTTAGTCTTTTGATAAGAATGTTTTGGTCAATGGTGTCAACTGCGGTGCTGAGGTCAAGGAGCAGAAATACGTAGAAATCACCAGCGTCAGCAATACATCATTTGTCATTTTAATAAGAGCAGTTTCCGTACTGTGTCGTTTACAAAATCCAGACTGTAACTTTTGAAAAATATTATTATTGTCACGCACAGCTAAAAGTTGGGTAAGAACCACCTTCTCAAGAATGTCGGATAGGAAGGGGGGGTTTTCAAATGGCCTATAATTCTGTGGGAGTGATTAGTCTAGATATGGCTTTTTCAGTAAAGGCTGAATGCTGAATTTCTTAAAATGATCAGGGACTTGGCCAGAAGAGAGAGAGCAATTCATAATTCGCAGAAGGCTGGGAACAATAGTACTAATTACTTTTAGAAGTGAGGTGGGTAGGATGTCGAGAGGAAGAAGAACGCATGTGTGATGCAGTGTCGATGAGTTCAGGAAGAGAAACTTGATGAAAATAATGAGGAGAATTTGCGGTTTACGATATTTGGAATGACGTGGTAGTTTGTTCAATATAAGTTCAGTATATCAGTTTGGTTAAAAAAAAAGATAATCAGTAACTGATCAAATACTCATGTTATCAGAGACCTTTCCCTCGCGGAGCATGATGGCGAGCTGGAAGGAGAACCCCAGTAGTGTCTGCTTGTAACCTCCAGGCTGCAGGTCGGGCTTTAACAGGCGCTCTGCTGCCACCACATGGTAACGAGTCGTATTAACATCCTGTCAATTGAAAATTAAATTACAGAGATGTGATTCAGAACTTCTTGTTCTCAGTAACTGGACGTTTTATTATTTTATTGGATAAATGACTTTAGAAACGTAAAACAACAAGTACCAGAGCAGTCGCAGCCATTTTCTTCAGGTAATCGTTGATGGCAGCGTCTGTCGGAGCGAAGACGGTGAATTCATCACCCTGTTCGATCTCGTCTGTCAAGTTGTAATCCTCAACAACACAAACAGACACACACTGTGAACATTACACATTTATATTGTGTGTGTGCGTGGGTATAGGTGTTTGTATGTTCGTACAATGAGGTATGATCTGAAGAGCGAGAACTCAGGTCTCAGAGCGAGTGTCGCCAACAGCCCTTCACTCAGCTTCCTGTCGGGAACCAGAACCTGAGGATGAACGCAGAGAGAAGAGTCAGTCAGTCGGAGGTGATAAAGCGTCGCCAGCCTTGAGAACGCGTCGGCTCTGTACCTTATCGATTATGTGGATCAGTCCGTTGGTAGCAGCAATATCAGATGTGATGATGGTGGCGCCACCAACAATTGTGAGCTGATAAAACAAAATCTTAAATGGTTAGAAAGTTCATGGAGAGATTTAAAGATTCTGACCCGTAGAATGAGCTGCGATCATAAAGCCCAGAGACAGCGATGATTCAGAATTCTGCCTCATGTTGTGAGATCCACATCAGAATCTATTACACGAGTCAAACTCTCATCGAGTATCGTCATGATGAGAGTTTAATCTACGACTACAACCCAAAGACCAAACAGGAGGAGGAGCCACCGGCTCCACAAACCAAGAAGGTTCATCAGGTGACGCCCACAAGCAGCGCCTCGTTTTTTCTGAACATTCTCAGGGTTTTACTTCGTGGATTCGACCATCTCAACTGCCAGAACGGCGAGAACCGCTGGATCTGACTTCCTTTGACTTCGAAGAACATGGCAGCCAAATTTATATCAGATACTTGTTGACACAACTGTCCTCAACGAATAAAAATCAGCGCAGGTTAGAAGACGTTCATTACAAATTTCTGGTCTTTTGGGCAGAAATGACAGAACATGATCGACCCCCGTGGACTCACCTCATTGGCTGTAGAAACAGGAAATGTAGTCTTGAGAAGTGAGGTCACAGGGGAAGTGGGGTTCAGGCTGGAAGATGGATAGTTTCCAGGGATCATGTGATTTCTGTCAGGTGTGAAACACAGATGTCAACAAACAGCTGGAGACAAAGTTAATCTGTCCAAAATAAAAAACACTTTTAAGTTTTAACCTGATGAGACTAGGCAGGTTTCCCTTCGTCGTCCAGAAGTTCTTGTCGTCTGAAGACATTTTGTCGACAGCAGCAGAAGACGGAACCAGGAGAGTGACGTTCTGATCCGACAGAGACACACCGGAGTCCTGACGGAGGACAGACAAGACTGATGACATCACAACAAACTATGAACAGCTGACAAACAGAACCTGCTCATACTCACAGTCGTCCATTTGAAGAATTCAGACGTCTCGGGCAGCACCATCAGCTCCTGTAACATCAGAAGAACAGACTCAGCTGTGTCAGTGAACGCATCGCACAGTGTTTATTCATGTGAACATAGCTGACACTCACCTGTTCTACGCTCCCGAAACACATTCGACCATCTCCAACGTAACCTTCATCACAGACACATGTCCACTGAGAGGACAGCAGCAGACAGCTCGCCTGAACACAAGGACAAGGACAATTACTTGATGTCCAACAAGTCACCTGATCACATCATCTATTGATCAATTACTATTCGTGATCAATAACAATCATGAGTGAAAACCACAGACTTGTGATTCATGGTCCAATCGACCAATCCTGAGTCAGTGTCAGCTGTCAATCATGACGTCTCCGCCTGTTTTTATATCATCAAATAACTGATTCAAACCAAACTGATGAGAAACACTTGAACAAACATCAGAGACATGAGAACGAGCTGAAATGACAGAAACATCTTTGACAAACATTTATTTAACGTCTACTTTGAGTTTTTAGTTTGGTCCATGCTAACATGGAGAAGCAGGGTTTATGACTATACTGAGACCAGCCACCAGGGGGCAATCATGTCATCTCACCAGGTAATGGCAGCCTCCACTCATGGTGACACACGGATTCACAGCTTCACAGTCTCGTCCGTTTCCTTTGTATCCATGTTTACAGCTGCAGTCACTCTGAGATAAAGACAACACACACCATTGGTTTGTTTAAATGTCGACAGACATCAGGAGACAATGATTAAAGACCAGACGCTACTTGTAGAGTTAACTGTTAGCCAACTCCATCACCCAGAGCATCATGGGAAGTGTTATTCCAAACAGAGGTGAGACTCCCCTCAGCATACAGTGACACCTGCAGGGGCTGTGAAGAAATGCAGGTTAAGATAAATCTCACCTGTCCAGGACCTACGTAGATGCAGGTGGCGTTAGGGTGACAGCCGCTGGTGTCAGGGCCGTCACAGTTGTTGATTGGTTGACACTCATCTCCATCCTCCCTCCATCCTGTCAGACACTGGCAGGAGTGAGTCCCAGGTCCTGTCTTTATACATTTAGCCTGCAGGGGGCAGTGCAGAGTCAAACATGACGGATCTGGACAGACGAGCCACAGCAATCATTAAAGAGTGACTTACGTTCACACTGCAGCCGCCACGAAGAGGCGGCGCACAGGGGTCGGACTCCACACAGGTGATACCATCACCCTGGTAACCAGGTTTACAGACACACCTGAAAGCACACGCACCAACCCTTTACTGCCCCCTGCTGTACATCTGCTGTAGAGATGTTTAGAGTCAGAGCCCCACAGATAAACTCACCTGGTCGTCCCCTGACTGAAATCGCAGTCAGCATGGGCGTGGCAGAACTGAGCCTGGATGCCGCAGGCTGCCGTCTGTCGATCGCATAACGGACCAGTGAACCCCGGCAGACACGAGTCGACTTTACAGCGACCGCCTGAGTCCGGACGGTTGTCGCACTGTCCTTGGGCACAGAGACACGCTGCGGACACACAGGTAGGGTCACTTCCTCTGACATCACATATACCTGATGTCACAAGGTGATCATGTCTACGTTAATATTGTTTCTCTACATTAATATTGTTTTAAGGTCTTGACCTTTAAATGTAAATTATGAATTGGCGCTATATAAATGAAGTTGAATTGAATGTCACTTACTCATGTCACACCTTGGTCCATGTTTATTGGTTCTGGAGCAGAAGTGACAGCGAGAGCCTTGGAAGTTTGGATCACAGATACAGGAACCGTTTCCTGTGATGCCCTCCATACACTGTAAAAGATACTTCACCTCAACCCTTCATAAACTGTAAAAAAATACTTCAGTGGGTAAAAAACGATTCAGTTACTTCAAATCTTTGGTCAATAGAGTTTTTTGTTTGTGCAGATTGAGTCTGACCTGACCGTGTCCTGAGCAAGGAGTCTGGTATCCACCTGGACAGGGGCGACAGTCAGGACCATAGAAACCTTTACAACATGCTGGAGTCTGAACACACACACACACACACACACACACACACACACACACACACACACACACACACACACACACACACACACACACACACACATACTTCCATCAGAACAGTCTTGGTTGAAGTGCAAATTAACTCAGGTCATGAATCATGTGTTTCTGTACCGTTACAGTTGTATTGCAGAGCAAGGAGCAGCCAGTGGCCGGGACGTTGATGGGCGGACTGCCGACAGAAATCATGTACAGACATCCAAACCTGGACAAGCCCTGACAAGCAGAGATCACACACTGACACACAGTTTTGTAACTCATACTTTTCATGCTCCTGTTTATTACACAGTTTATCACTCTACTCAGTTTGAAAAGTGATCAGAGTGAGAAGTCTAACTCTAATAAACTTTAATAAACTGTGATAATAAATGATCAGAGTGAGACGTCTTACTGTGTCAACCCCAGATGAGCACGGAGTCACTTTGATCTTCAAGCAGCTGACACACTCATCCTGAAAAAAACCCAGTTGATGATACACATTAAAACTGTTTTTCTTCTGTTTTAAATCAGGTTCGAATCAGGATTAAATCAGGTTAATATCAGGTTTGAATCAGGTTTAAAGACAACTTCAGTCAGTCTGAACACAGCAGATCAGGACCTAACCAGCAGATGAAAAAGGAAGATGGTGGCGGTGGAGTCTCACCCTAACAATCTTGGTCTCTGTGATGTCACACCTGTGAGGCAGCACAGGTTCGATGGAGGGTGGAGTCAAAACTCCATCCAGAACATACAGACGTCCATTCCTTGCTTCCACCGCTGACTCCAACACCGCTGCTCCATTAACCAGGATCTGACCCTGGAAAACAAAGCTTCACAATATAGACGGCCCAGAATGCAACACCAAACACAAGCCACTTATTTTAAACAAATGTCCAAACTCACGTTTTCTGTCACGTTTATCGTCAGAACCTGATTCGCCTTCGTTACAATTCTGGGGCTGGAAACAGCGTTGAAGACTTCCAGCTTCAAATCAGGAAAATAATTCTTCATCATCATCATTATCATACACAAGAGTAACTGAATGTAAACATGGTGCCGTACTCACGGCAGTGGACGGGATGATGTGGTTCCTGAGAAGTTCCACCAGTTTGTTGTGACCCTGAAGTTTCAGAATAAAACGTCAGAGAACAGACGCGTGTATGTGTGTGTGTGTACTAATTTTGAGCCTTTAACCAACAAAGTGTGGACATTTTGTCTGGTCCTCACTTTCTCACCCGATCTTAATGGAGTGTTTGAGGGTTAGAATCAGGTTGAGGCTTAGATTAGGGTAAGGGAATGCATTATGCCAAAGAGTGTCCTCACTAAGCACAAACAAACCTCAGTGCTGCTCAAGTATGTCAAGTGTCCGTCACTCATGGTGTCGAAGGCTAAGCTGGTCGGAGCGAAGACAGTGATCGGCCCTGGAAGATCCAAGATGGATGCCAGCTGAGTTTTCTGTGGAGTGAACTCAACATGGTCATTAATTCATAGTGACAGGTGAAAGGTGACACTAATGACCACCGTTCATGACAAGGTCATTACACCTGAGTGGTACATCCTCTGAGGACCAGGACCATCATCAGAACATCTGAGTGTTCTGAACAGGAAAAAGGGTCCTCTCAACTCCTCGTGGTTACAGAATCTAAACATGTTGTATGCAAGAAGCGCTTACCTCCAACAAAGTCTTGAACTTGTCAAACTTTCCGTAGTCAGAGATGATCTTCATCAGGTTCTCCTGAAGACAGCAAACAGAATCAGAATCAGAAGTACTTTATTAATCCCCGTAGGGAAATTAAAAACATTGTGAATAAATGGATCCGTCAAAACAGGATCAGATCCGGTGTGAGAACACTTTTTTTACCTCAGGATTGCTCTCAACGGTCGGTGTGACACTGTCCATCAGCTTATTGATGAGATGGATCATCCCGTTGGATGCGACGATATCTGACTGGATGATCACACCTTTCTTTCTGCTGCCATGGATACGAATTTTGGTCTGAGCGTCCTGGAAGAAAAACAATGATTTGATTTGAGGAAGGAGACAAGGCTGACGACCTGAAGACTGGACGACCGGTCAATGCAGCAAACACGTCAAAAGATGGATTCATCATAAAACCTTCTTACTAAGAACATACGTTCATTCATCTGTTTGTTAAAGACGTTATTCTCACTGATCTCTCACCCCCTCCGACGTGTCCACCCCTGCTGATTTTCCCGTCAGGGTGAAAAACACGTTTGTTTTTTTCAGAGTGTCAAATGGCATCACCCCGGCAACCAGGTGCATCTTACACAGGTACTCAGCTCTAGATGAGTTGGCAAGCAGAATCCTCACCTGTGGATGGACAGATGGACAACGTGACAGGACAATCAGACGTCAATCTGACGATGATCGGACGTTAGTCGTACGTTGATCAGAAGATGATCAGACATTGATCGGATGTTGATTAGGGTTAGGGTTAACCCAATAATAAATCAATTTCATTAGACGAAGATGAGAAACTGAGGTCAGAGCAACAGAAACTTTTATCAGTTGATAAATTTGATGGATTCTCACCAATGTTCCTTTGAAACCTTTATTGATCGGGATGAAAACGGTGAATGGACCCAGGTTCTGCAGAGGCCACGACAGCAAACCTGAAATGACAACAAGGTCCTTTAATTGTCCGATCAGCTCATCTGCTTCTTTCTCTAAAACGAATCATCGTACCGAACAGTTCAATGGCGTTGCTCAGTTGACCCCTCCACTGTCCACCAGGTTCCGTGTTCAGCTCGTTCAGACGCTGCACGATGTTCCCGTAACACACTTTACCGTTACCAATGTAACCCTGGAGACAGGTACATCTGAGGGACAGAGGGACAGGTGATGTTACTGCAGTTAAAAACATCCAGGGGTGAAGAGACAGAGAGTTCAGGGGACTGACTCGACTTGTCCCGGGCCCACGGTCGAACAGTTGGCCTTCTTGTGACAGGAACCTGGTCGACAGACGTCCTTCAGGCTGCAGCCGCCGTTCGACAGGTTGTTGAAGCCAGGAAGACACTCACAGTGAGACTGAAGCAGAGAGACAGTTTTATTATGATGGCGAATCCTCCTCGGATCTTGATCCTGATCTTCAGTCTAAACCTGTTCTTGATCTTGATCATGCTCCTGGTTCTGATCTGGAGGAACCTAGTTCCTCTCAGTTTTTCATTACCTTTCCTGGTCCGTCATAGATGCATTGCGTGGACTCAGTGGAGCAGCCTCCTTTTTTGGTCTGACACGGATCGATGGCCATGCAGACTCGTCCGTCGCCGATGTAACCCTCATTACAGGCACACAGGTGCTGGTTTGGACCCGTGTGGATGCAGGAGGCGTTGGTGTGACAGACCCTCTGAAGACACGGGTTTATCGCTGAGGACGTAGACCATAAATAAATATAAAAACCAATAAAGTTTAAATAAAGAAAGAATAATGTTTAAACTCAAAGAATAAAGTATAAACTCACATAAACACTGATCTCCTGACATCTGGTGACCTGGTAAACACTGACATACTAACTGACCCGTCAGAGCTTCTTCCATACAACGAGAGTTCTGCCGACACCTGAGCGCTGCACACTCAGGAACCTCTGTGAGGTCAGAGGTCAGAGGTCAGGTAATGATGAGATAACTGATGATGAGTAATGACTGATTATTGATCAGACTTACCCTTTTCACAGTTTGGACCTTTGTATCCTGAGAAACAGGTGCAGTGTCCATCACCTTTTAATCCAGAGTCACAGAGACCATGAAGACAGGAACACTCTGAGGGGGGGATGGAGACAGAGAGAGAGGGAGGGAGGGAGGGAGGAGAGAGAGAGAGAGAGAGAGAGAGAGAGAGAGAGAGAGAGGGAGAGAGAGAGGGAGGGAGAGAGAGAGAGAGTGGGAGAGGGAGGGAGAGAGAGAGAGAGAGAGAGAGAGAGAGAGAGAGAGAGAGAGAGAGAGAGAGGGAGGGAGGGAGAGAGAGAGAGAGTGGGAGAGGGAGAGAGAGAGAGTGGGAGAGGGAGAGAGAGAGGGAGGGAGAGAGAGAGAGAGAGCGAGACATTAATAAAGTCTGTTTTTGATAAAATTATAAATTATTTTATAAGAAACAATTTCATGTTACCTGAACTACAGGTGGATCCAAATCTACCTGGAGAACAGTCCTCACATGATGTACCAGCAAACCCCTCCTACACACACACACACACACCTTGTTAACGACTCAAAGAACCTCCTGAAAGACTGTGTGTAGCAGGTGTGTATCTACATGTGTATCCAGGTGTGAATCCATGTGTGTATCCAGGTGTGTATCTAGGTGTGTGTCACCTGACAGGTACAGGTTCCGTTTCCTCCCAGTCCATCGGAGCAGATTCCTCGGTCGCTGCAGGGTCTGTCGGCTCGATCAGGACATTCTGAAACAACAGAAAAAAACTTTCAATGTCTGTCCGTCCACTTCCTGTGTCCCGCCACACTGCTGCTACATCTCTGGTTCCTGTTCCCAGGTATGGGTCAGAGGTCAGAGGTCAGAGGTCGTAGTTGGTCCAACTCCATGTGACCATCAGCACATTTCAGTCCAGCTGATCCTGAGTCTGCAGAGAGGAAGGAAGTCGTGATCCTGCAGGATGATCTGCTTCCTGTAGGAGGGAACATGTAACACACACTAATGGGGGGTGAAGTGTTTGAATCCATGAAACACTTCTGGAGTCTCAGGGGGAAACTTTGTTAGAGCAGAATCCAACACAACTGAAGTAACTAGTGAACAAAGCTTCAGAGGAAATATAACAACATAAAAACACGTTTCCATCCTGCTCCTGTGATGTCATCAAGTGTGAGAGATAATGAGCTAATAAAAAAAAGCTAAGCTCAACTTAACAAAACTGGGCTAAACTTGAATAAACTAAATTGAAGTCAACTGAAACTAAACCTAAAACAAACTAGTTAAGCTAATTAGTCAGATGGACTGATAAACAATATGTATGTTTTTTTCCCTCACAATAAAAGCCTGGTGAAGTGTTTTATGTCAAGTAGCAGTTAGCATTAGCAGGGAGCTAATGACAGTGGCTCCTTAACATGTAGATTGACATGTGACTCAGATAAAGTTTTTCTCTGCCCTCACCGACACAGTCCGGCCCCCAGTAACCAGGACAACAGCTCTTCAGCTCCACCTCCCGATAACATTCGAAGCTGCAGCCGCTGATTGGCAGTTTCAAACTGGCAGTTTTGATGTGGTACCTGAGGAGAGAACGTCACGGAGATGTCACAGAGGGTTCTCACATGTTCTCACGTGTCCTCATGTGTCGTCACGTGTTCTCACGTGTTACACTGACCTGCAGTCCTGAGCCATGGAATGTGGCGTCCGTTTGAATCCTGATGGACACGAGATCAACAGACTGATGCTGCATGAGTGACACGACGTCCGAGTCCTGAGAACTGTCGATTTCGAGCAGAAGTTCTAAAAAACAACATTTCAGTTTAAACTAAATATACAAAAGAATATTTATATAAAGGCGTATTCATCAGTATAATTTGTAATCATACACACAGATGTTTGTACTTCTATCTTAGTGAGGACACTCAATGACATAATGCAATAATAATGCACTCTGCAGGTTGTACACTCAAACTGGTCCTCACAAAGATAGCTGTACAAGAGCACTCAGACTAACACACACACATAAACACACACACACACACACACACACACACACACACACAGACATTAAATGTTACTTCTAGAATAAACTAATTCATTTCATCCACATGATAATAATTATAGAAACAATAATAATAATAATAATAATATTTGTTTGGTTTAAACACATTTTGTCACATTTGGCAGAAAAACAGTTTGTTTGCTTTAAGTTTGACTGAAGATCAAAGAATTGAATAAAAATAACCTGAGAATTGATTTGAGTTATTTTTAAATCTTAAAAATAAAAACTGAGGAATCTGTGGTTCGAACAGAAGGAAACAAACTTTAGGTAAATATGAGTGATCTCTGAGTGAATGAGAGAGTGAATACATGAATGAGTGAAAAATAAACAAATAAGTGAGTGAATACATGAATGAGTAAGTGAAGGTACCTGTTGTGCAGCAGCTGACGTCTTCATCATCATCATCATCAGAGAGACGAGCAGCAGTTTCAGACTCGGATTGTCCTCCATGTCTTCTTCTTCTCTTCTGTCCAGGATGTCTGCAGCGTCCCACTCTTTTCAACCTCCTGTGCCCCCCCCCCCCCCCGTTTCCTGGACGACGAGTTCGGAGTAAAATCAGCTGACTCAGGTGTTTTATTTACACACTTCTCCTCAGGATTAAAACAATGTTCACACACGTTTTAACTGAACATACATGTTGTCAACTTCATACACCAACACATAAACAAAGTAATACTCATCTGTATTAACTGTCCTGTTCCATCTTTACGATTAATGTGTTTTACATTATACATCATTTCTAGTGTTTATATTTCTTTGTGTCAATATCGATTGTTTATTTCCATTGTTTAACATAAAACATCAAATAAATTTACACTGTAAAAATATTAAAAACCAGCAGAATTAAAACTATAATTGTCTTATCAGTTCAAATAAAAATGTATAAAACATATTATTGTTATCAATAATGAAATGAATAATAATAATAAAACACAATCAAATCTGAGGTTTGTTCTATGAAACTGTCTTAACATATCCAGGATATCTGTCAGTTATCCAGCGGAATTTAACCTAACAATCACAGTCAGGCTAAATGGTCACATGACGCTGGTTATCAACTTGTTAAGTTAGCTACGTTTTTTTTATCCACACCAGCTCCACAGGTTCCTCTGATGTCATGTTTCAAGGGAATATATTGGTCAGTGGGTGGAGCTTTTATACTGTTTGATCATAAGTTACCATGATAACAAGTGAACGAGCTTCGTGGGACTGAAAACTCTAAATTAAACCTGAAGTTAACCTGAAAAACATAAATCCTGCTTCTTAGTTCAGAGCTCTGGTTCAAACTCAATTAACTTATATTTGATTTAATTAAAAATCAAAAACTACAGGATAGTGAAAGTTACACACACACACAAATATTTGAACTTCTATCTTAGCGAGGACACTCATTGGCATGATACATTCCCTAGCTTACCCCCACACACACAAACACACACACAAACACACAGACAGAGTGAAGGTTACAATGTGTGTGTGTGTGTTCCTGTACATATACCTGTGTGAGGACTATTTTAAGCAAAGGCCTAGGGGACATTTTGACCAGTTGGGTTGTTGGAGGATCAAGACTTAGAGGGTTAGAGTTAGTTTGAGTTAGAGTTAGAGTTAGAGTTAGAGTTTGGGTTAGTTTGGGTTAGAGTTAGGAAGTGTATTATGTCAATGAGTGTCCTAACAAAGATATAAGTACAAACGTGTGTGTGTGTGAAGAATAGCAGGAAATCCTGTAAACGAGAATCTGTGTCTGTTTTTTGAAACTTTCTGCTCTGTCATCACTCACACACACACACACACACACACACACACACACAAACTCTTTCTGCTCTGTCATCACTCACACACACACACACACACACACACTCTCTCTCACACACACACACACACACACTCTCTCTCTCTCTCACACACACACACACACACACACACACACACACACACACACACACACACTGAGTCATCATTACTCGTCTTCCAGACCCCCCCCCCGTTTCTTCACTGACACTGACCACGTCTGAACGAGAACTCTGACTGAAACCTGAAGTTAATCTGTTCAAATCCTTGAGTTTTCTGTCCTCGACCTGAACTTTGTTTCTGTGGTGAAACATCAACTGTAGTTAACGATGGACGACATGTCTTATACACGCTGCCATCTTGTGGTGATGATAATCACTTACAGTCTGAGCAGGAAGGGAATTGTTTAGAGCTGTGGTATTTAGGCCCCGCCCACACACACTCTCGACCAGTCCTGAGTCAGTGTCAGCTGTCAATCATGACGTCTCCGCCTGTTTCTATATCATCAAATAACTGATTCAAACCAAACTGATCAGAAACTTGGACAAACATCAGAGAGATGAGAACGAGCTGAAACGACAGAAACATCTTGAAACATTTATTTAACGTCTACTTTCCATGTCCCATCTGATAACATGGAGGAGGAGGTTTCTTCTGGAGCCAGACACCAGAGGGCATACACTTTACAGTCGGCCGTCTTTATTCAGTCTGTGGGTCAAACGTCTCTGATAACATGACTTCCTCTGATTCTACTTCCTGTTTTCACTTGGACGATGATCTAACGTCCCGAAGATGTTAAAGACAAAATGAAAACGTGAAGCGTCACATCAGCAGCTCGTGCTGAGAGTTTACTGATTATTATATCTGATTGTATTAAACTGAATAAAATTGATTGAATTGATTTGTTGGAACTTTCTTTTATGTGCGAGTTGTTTCATTTTAAATGTCGTGACTTTTTTTTAATTCTTAAACTTTAATTCGTATACAACTTGACAGTTTGTTCCTAAAATCAAGAAAACGAAAGGTGATTATTTTATATAAACAAACATTTACTGAAAGAAAATCAGATACTTATACATTTGATTTGTTTTTTTTTATCATGCATCAGTTTGTTTCTCATAAAAACATAAAGATCCAGACGAGCTGGTCTCGAGACTCGAGGAGAGATTTTCTCCTCAGGTGTGATTTCTTCACAAGTTCATGTTCTTCATGCTGCAGCTGCGACACGGAACCGACTGAAGTTTGAAACTTGATGATTGTCCTCAGGTGTGATTTCTTTACTTACAGGTGTGCATGTCGTTCATGCTCTCGCAGCGCCTGCAGCGGACATAGCAGCACCATACGAACTTGCACTCGCAGCGTTGGACGTGTCGTACAACATGCGTGTTGTATCCACGGCCACAGCACAGCAGGTTGCAGCCGTCCGGTCCGGCGGACGTCCGGTTGCAGTGGCGCCCTCTAGTGCCGGTGATGCCGCGGCGCTGGTCTTCCAGGCAGTAGTTGGGAGACTTGTTGAAGAAGATGAGCTGGTGTTTGTCAACGGGAAGGAGACGCTGGTCCTTCCTCCTCATCTTCCTCTTCGAGCGGTCCGACACTTGAACGCTGTGCTCGTACTGCTCTTTCAGATAAACTCCGACACGTTCGAACGCCGCCATCGTCCTCCAACATGTCTTCACCGCACAGGAACCGGAAACACCGTGACATCGACATTCTGTCAACATCGTCCTGTCAATCGCCTAAAGTGAGACGATGAGAAAGTAATTTAAAACATGGATAGAAAAGAATCAGACGTGTTGCTGACATCAAATAAAGCATCAGAGACAGAATTGTATTTATTAAATATAAACAAAGATGAAATATTGAATGAAGTCTTTAAAACACTTTTCTTTGTTTCTTAGATGCTTTTAATTTGATGTGCAGGAAGTGATTTTAAACTGAAAGATTATTTTCATTATTTTTATTAGTTCTGATTTCATTTTCACGTGGCGTCTCACCTGGCGTCCGGCCTCCGTGTTGTGCTGGTTCATGGTCACCAGCGTGTATCCTCCTCTGCTTGTCGACGTGTTTTTGGCAGCATCGTCGATGAACCTGCGACTGAACCAGGTTCCGTACTGGATGTGATCCGAGCAGCCGCCCCAGTGCCAGCGCTCCGCCACCGAGCCGCCACCCTGCAGCCGAGCGTCGCAGCCGCACTCCGTCATGTTTCCCTGACTGCAGGAGCGTGTGATGGCGTGGACCAGCCCCGCCGCCATCACCGCATGAATAAACGCTGTTTCTTTGGTTCCTATCAGACGAGAGGGAGGAAGTGACATCATCAAGTTCACATTCAAGAGTGAAAATTATTAAAAAATATTTTATTGTTTTATTAATCAAGTATCTTTGTAATTATTTGTTACATGCATCATTAACAATGTTGTTAAACATGTTTTTACAGCGGGCTCTCACCACTGGTTAACTCGTGTCCGAACACTGGAGGGCGCCGGCTGACAGAGCAGTTCCACCTCTCGTGTCTGAACTGACTCTGACACTCGTCGATAGCGAGTCGAGCTCCGTCCTGGATGCTCGGCAACAGAAAAGGTTTCTTACGACACAGCTCCCTCTGCCTGTGGCTCAGAGGAAGGTTGGAACAGCTCATGTTTTCCGGGCCACCGGCCGACGCGACGCCCAACCACCTGATGAAAGAAATGATCCACGGGATTTATTCCATTTAATTAACATCTGGGTCTGTAATCAATGATCAGTAAAAGACAAACAATGAATAAATCACAACAGTTCTGAAGCAGCAGAAAGAAAACAATTGTTGTGTCTGATTTGATTTATATATTTAATTGAAAAGGAAAATTAATTCTCAGTTTGTTCACTGGAGTTTAAAGATCTGTGTTTTATGATGAGTGAACAGTAGAGGGAGACAGATCACTGCAACAACAATAATAACAATAATAGAAGTTAGTTTGAGGATCATTGGTCTGTCACTGAGGGACCGTCGATAAATTCCTGTTGAAACTAAATATGTGTTTTTATTAGTTTTTGTCATGTGACTCACTGAGCCAAATCACACGTCACTGACATCAAAGACAAACAGGACACGCCTCTTTTATTTGACTGCTTCAAAAGTTTTATTTGGTTAAAACTCGAAAAATATTCATATTGTTGATCAGTTTCTATGTCATGTGACTGATAAAAAAAGATCTATAGAAGAGGCGTGTCTTGTTTATCTCGTATGACAACATGTGATTTACAGTCAGAGCGTCAAATGACATGAAGTTATTGAAACAGTTCATTTGTTGACGGTCCCTGAGGATCCACAGGAGCCTGAAAACTCCTCAGGTTATTTCTGTTGATGCTCAAACACTGAACAGGAGAATAGTATAATTATATATGTTATTTATATTTCAATCATTTATAATAGTTCTGACAGAACCTTTATATTTATTATTTCCATAGGTAGAGAATCTGCTTTATTATCTAACACTGAACTATTTAATGAGCAGGAAATCTTTATTCTTTGTTCTGTACTCAGATTACTATTATTAGATGATTCGTTCTTGATTTTAAGAAAAACTGAATAATAAATAACTGATGATTGATTTACATGGACTTCACATGTTGATGAGTAAACGAATACAAGTCTTAAAGTGAGATTTGTTTCCTGTCCACAGTAACCTCGTATTATAAAGTAGTATTAAAACTCGTATATGGTATAATTCAGTGTACTTACATCCAGGAGCCCCGGCAGCACAGCGGACAGACGCAGAGCAGCAGCAGACTCACGGGGCTCATGTGTCGGACTCTTCTGATCCGTGTCTCCATGTCCTCTTCATCAACCTGGAGATCGAACTCGCATCATCTGACCTCGGTCCTCCAGAGCAGCTCCGGTGAGGCGGCGGCCTCTGAGCCCGGCGTCCTGCTCCCTGACTCGGTCACTGAGCAGCGGGAGTCCCGGAGCTTTATTCTGCTGGAGCAACACGACCATCCTGATTGGACCGCTCAGCTGCTGACGTCACGGACTCGCACCGTGGGATCGACCAATAAGAATGAACATCGATCTCATTGATCCGTGATTATATGATTATAATAATATTATTGTAAGAACATTATTATGATATTATTATAATTATATTATTATAATAACATTATTCAGGACGTAAAACAGGAAATGAAGAAGAATAAAATAAGTTTTATTCATTTGAATGATTGAAGGTTTAATTCAAACAAATCAGATGATTCATGTTTTCACAGTCGAAAAGTTAAAGTTCAGAGAATAAATCTTTTTCAGCTCGGAAACAAAACATGAAAAGATTCAAAATTTAAATAAAAAAATATAAAATATAAGACTTTTCTTTACAACTTTAGTTTGAAACAAGAAATAAAAGATTTTCATTCTGATACGAGACACAAACAGCTGGTTAGGAAACATCAGTAACTAATTAGTATAAATCGTCAATGAGTGAGTACAGATGAAAAACTAGTTACTACTCACCAGATGTAGAACGCTTTGGAAAATATAAACTAGTTACTATGTATTAGAAACTAACCAGTATACGTCAGGAGTAGTTAGCATGTATCACAACTAGTTAAGAGACATCTGAAACAGTTTGTTTGTATCAGAACTAGTTAAGAAACATCAGAACTAGTAAATATGTATCAGAACTAGTTAAGAGACATCTGAAACTGTTAGTTTGTATCAGAGCTAGTTTATAAACATTGAATCTAGTTAGTATATAAAGAACTACTAGTATGTATCAGTTGTACTGCAACTATGTAGTAAAAGTAACAAGTTGTGCCCTGTAGAAACAAGGTAATGTTGAAAAAATAGTTACATCACTTGAGAGGAGGTCGCCAGGACCCCACAAAGACATAATTAACATATTTAATAACAAATATAATTAGCAGATACGATTAGCAGCACTCGAGGATGTGACGAGCAGTTGGCAGACTTAACTAGTAGCATTAGCAGAAGTAATTAACTATTAACTAGCTATAACTTGTAGCGATTGTAGAAATAATTGGTTCTCACTCAGTTTCTGGAACAACAACAGGAAACTGAAGATTTTCTTCTGCACATAAAAAAGCTTTTGACGTTCAGAAAATGATTCTGATTCACAAACTAAAAATATTTGTGGCTCTTCAGTTTGATGAAAAGTTTAGAAATGTTCTCTGTCTTGTCATGTTTCATACATGTGTTTTTACTCTGTCTCTCACACAACACACACACGTGTTCAGTTTGCGGGACACAGGCGGCTCAGGAGGATCTCAGAGTACACCTGGTTCACTGGTCCTCTCACGTGATAAGTGAAGGTGTCAGGCTCCACCTCCTGCTCCGTGTCCTGCATGGCTGATTGGCTGCTGAGTCTCGTTCTGGAGGATGTGCTTCTCTTGGACGTCGTGTCGTCTGGAGGCCTAAAGGACGGAAATCTCTCCACCTGTGAAGAAGAAACAGCAGATGTGAGTGAAATCTGACGATTCCGAGAGGAACTCCATCACCAATCATCAACAACTAATAATCACTAGTATTTATCTTTAACACAAACAGAACAGAGACACACGACCAACTGATATTTGAAATGTTTCACATCCCGCCCACGCTGATGTTGCATCGATGAAATTACAGAATCCAAATCATATGAAACGTTCTGATTCGTCCACTCAAGAAGATCGGCAGAGGAGTTGTTGATGAAAACCTTGTTACCTCGTGAAAGTGGCAGGCACATCTCCCCTGCAGGAACTCTTTATATCGACCCATCGTGATGCTGAACGTGTCGATCACCTCGTACCCATGATGCTTCGCTGTGGCGATGATGTTGTCGTTGTCTTTGTCGAGATCTTGGATTTCTCTCTGAAAGATGGAGGGAGGTGTTTTCAGTTTCAAAAGAGACGAGACCACATCTGATTCCTGATCCTCAGAGGTTTAACCCATGTGATTGTAACTTTATTTATTCTTCATGAAATGATTATAACTTATTTATACTTTATTATTAAAAGTCATCATTGTTTTTACATTCAATGTCATAACACAGACGATATGAAAAGTCTGAGACTCTGGTCGGTAGTTAGTTAGTTAGTTAGTTAGTTAGTTAGTTAGTTAGTTAGTTAGGACAGAAGATGAACAACCTACCAGACTGAGAGATCTGATCCCATCCACAGGAAGATGGAAACCCATCCCTAAAGTCTTCACCACCACCAGGATGTTACTGAGACCCTCCCTGAGGAGGAGGAGTCAACACATGTTGTCTTGGTAACCACAGTCTTGACTTTGATGCCTGTGAAACTGATTCTGAAGGAAAAGAAACTGATTCACTGAGTTCACTGCAGATCTGGAAGTGAAGCTCTACGCTGATGACACTAAACTGAATGTTCTAACCCTAACTTTTTATTGTTAATAAAAAAGTAAAGCTCAAACAAAGCTACGTCTGAGTAACTGCACCAAACATCAAAAGAAAAACTGGATCTGATTTGATTTGTGTGTGATACAAATTTTTATTTCTACTGAAACACGAAATCTGATGATGAAGACAGAGACTGAATCTGAAGGAGACAACGTTTTTCTCACCTGTCCAGCACCTCGCTGACCGTCCACAGGTGATTGGTGTTGAGCCACTGGACTCCTCCCACCACCAGGACAGTGAGGTTAGAGTTCACCAGAGGTCGAGACCTGTCAGAGCACATTTGTGTTAAAGAGCGTCTACAGGCCCGGTGATGCCCAGGTGACACCCGGTGATGCCCAGGTGACACCCGGTGATGCCCAGGTGACACCCGGTGATGCCCAGGTGACACCCGGTGATGCCCAGGTGACACCCGGTGATGCCCAGGTGACACCCAGTGACTCACCTGTGGAGCAGCTGCAGCAGCGCCTCCCTGAACGTAGGCCTCTGCTCCTTCTCCAACCAGAACTGAGGATAATACGAGTAACTGACCAGAGTCCGACCTGCGTTCAGGTCCCTGTGGACAAGCGTGTCATGAGCTTTGCCCCAGTCGTCCAGACTGGAGTTGACCCGCTCCATCAGGAAGTACATCATCCCACGATTGGTCGAGTCACCGATAAACAACACCTGAGGACGGACGATTCCACAGATGAGTCAGCGACATCATCAGGACACGTGTGATGTGACATTAGTCTCACTCCTTCATGTCCATGACCTCACCTTCCTGTCTGTCATACAGTCCTGCAGCAGGGGGCGCTCCACCAACCGGTGGTGACAGCCATCTGGTTGCCAGGCAACCTCCCTCCAATCACATGTCCTATTGTCAGAACAGCTGAGACATGGAACCACCCACCGACCTGAGACAGATAGGACATACAGGTGAGAAACAGACAAAGACAGCTGGGGGATGGACAGATATGTGAGACATGTGAGAGACAGACAGCTGAGAGACAGACACACAGACACAATTGAGACAGAGACATGTGAGTGAGAGAGACAGAGAGAGAGACAGACAGACAGACAGACAGACAGACAGTTGAGTTACTGGGACAGGAAGTGACATCACACCTGGCTGGTGTCCTGATGTGCAGATGTGACATGGCCTCTGGGACGTGACGGCAGGTTGAAGACCACAGGAGCGATCGGGTCGGACCCGGAGACCACAGTCCTGAAACCAGAACACGCATCAGAACTCTTCCTCTCCGACCTCCTCCTCTTCTTTTGTTTCTGAACTCTGTCGTCAGAGGTCAGAGGTCAAATAAACCAGCTCGGCTAAGGGGCCCCGTGAGAGCCGCCAGGTCTGGCCCCGAGTTCAGAGACGCCGCCGTCAAGCAACCCGTACAACACACGCTGATTTGTCCCCATAATGTGACTGTCAGCCCCCACAACGGGGGTAAACCTGCAGCACACACACACGGCCTCCTCTTCTGCAGGTTTCGTGGCAGCGGCGTCACATTCCTCACCATGGCGTCGCAGCTCACAACAAAGTGCAACAAGAAAACTTAACAGGGATTTTCTTGTTCGTACCTGAGCTCAGTGTAAACGCTCAAACAGACCGGACGCTGCACTGAGATCAGCCGCCGCCACCAAGCCACTAAAACACGCCCACACCAAACATACCGCTGCCTTTCATCCTGAAGGTCACGACTCAGAGCCGCCGCCGCCACAGAGAGGACCACAATCCACGTCCCGAGGACCTGATCCTGAAACTGGTCTGAGTCTGAACCAGGACCTGGTCTGAGTCATGTTGTTCTTTATCTTCAGAAAAAACTCGAATTCAATTTTTTGCAACAATAAAAACAACAAAACCATAAATAGTTTCAATAAATTGATGATGAAATGTAAAATATGAATTAAACTGAGAATTAAAACTAAACAGCATATAAATAAAAAGTCACGTTTATTCTGGAGTCAAATCAACAACGGGAAATAAAACGACTAAAAAAATATAATTATCAATTTTTTTCAGTAGTTTTAAATAAATATCAACTATATTCATATTAATTCAATAGACAAAAAAAGACAAATGTTTTTATAGAAACTAAAATTAATTCACATGATTTATTCATTTAAATTATTGATAATTTATTCCTTATTTTCAGATTATCTATGATATTATATTATATACTATATTATTATAATTAAAGCTGTGGAGAAATAAATAAATTGAAACAAATTAAAATTTACTAATTTTTTTGTTAATGAAGTTTTGCGTGAGACTCGTCACAGACGTGTTCCATGTGACATGTTGTGGGGGTGGAGCTGCAGGTGTCACGTCACAGTGTTGTGGGGGTGGAGCTGCAGGTGTCACGTCACAGTGTTGTGGGGGTGGAGCTGCAGGTGTCTCAGGTGAGATCGTGACCATGTATGAACTGAGTTTCACTTTTCTTCAAGCTCCGTATTTTTGAGTTTACAGACGAGTTTTAACTCTGGTGTGTTTTTCAGTGCGGAGCAGAAGCAGAAAGTTAATCCTCTGAGCGTCGTGATCAAAGATCTGAACTGATCTGAGATCTGATCTGATCTGACTCTGAGTAAACCTGCTCATAATCCCTTCAACAGTCATCAGATCACACTCACTGCTGCCAAGAGCTTTTAAGAAAAGACCTGAGACACTGCCAAAAAAAAATAGACCAGGAGACGACACAGAGGAGAATCAGGAATTTACAGCTCCAACAGAAAAACAGAGGTTTGATTCTTTGTTTCAGAAACGAGTTCAAGAAGTTTCTCACCGACGACAAAAAACTCTCATTCACCACATTCTGTCACCAGGGGGCGTCAGAACCACAGACTGTAAATAAAGAAGTCTCCACTTTCTCCACAAATGAAGCTAAAATGTCTCAGATTGGAACACTGCCATTTGTGGTGACAACGTTATTTGCAGTCAGAATCGTGGGGTGGAGCCGGTACTGAGGTCCTGCCAATACACACTTTCGACCAATCAGGAGTCAGTCTCAGCTGTCAATCATGATGTCTCCCAGGAGCTAAGTGAGACCTGTTGTTTCAAAATAAAAGCTTAAACTGAACCAGGCTGCAACCGGTATTCATCTCTGAGTTCTTATTGTTCCATCAATGGGTCACATGATGAATCTGGTTTTGATTCATGATGGAAAACAGATACAGACAAAGTTCAGATGTCTCCAACTGTCATCACAGCTGTTACACCAGATCCTGATCCAGATCCAGATCTAGATCCAGAATGTAACTCAACAGTAAATAACAAACATCATGTTGATTTCTCCAGAAGCACAGATGCAGATGACGAAAGTTCAAAACTCAAAGGTTCTGGATCATCAGAGCTTCAGGTTCTGGTTCTGGATCAACATCAGAGACCAGATCATGACAACACACTAAACATGATGACATCACTCAGCAGGTCATATTAAAATTTCATCTTCATCACACGATGTCATGTTGTGCATCTAATCTGTGATGAGGATTCTCTGTTACCGTGGAGACAGCAGTAATGAGACGCTGCTGCTGCTGAAGAATCAAAGTGTTTCTTGTGTTGGACACAAAGTGAACAGACAGAGGGGCCACTGTGGCCCCGACCTCGGTGAACCAGGGGCCCAGACGAGTTGGGCTCCGGCGCTCGTGGTTATCACCTCGGATCAAAGAGAAGCAGCAGCTTTCATTTAAGCTTCAAAGAAGCGCCCCCAGTCCGCATCAATGGGCTCTGTGTTCTCCAGGGGCCCCACCTGGGGCCCCACTGACCCCCCAGCCAGATGACTAAACACCCTCTCTCTTCGTCTGCCTCAGACTAATTAAGGCCAGGTGGATCAGAGGGGACAGGTGAGGAGCATGAAAACATGAGACATTAGAGACGTTTATGAAAATATGATCTGAGCTTTTACTGAGCGGCAGCGCCCCCTGCAGCCACGAGCATCGATTAACTGATCTGAACCAGGAGATAAACTCTGGTTGATATTGACAAAATGATCCACATTGAGTTTTACACAGGAAGTCAGACAGAAAACTGATAGAGACACGTCTCAGACACTGTCCTCATGTCCACAAACTTCTGGACGGTTTGATCACAAGTCCATTCTTTAGATATTCTCTCTCTCTCTAAGTATTGTAAATTATTATGGTCATTGATTTGGTAAATATGATAATATCATAATCAACATTATTATCAATATGATAAACATGACTTTTGGTTCTCTTCTATTTTATAGAATATCTGTGTTTCTCCTCAACAGTGAGACGCAGATCTGACATCACATCCTCCACAGCGCAGCAGGATATGGATAATAGGAGAGTGGCCGACTCACCTGGACGAAGCTGCACATTACATGATCTGTGAACATGGGCAGACTGGGTCGGTTCTCACGGAACACATGGACGGTGTAGATCGCCATGACGACAGGCTCTGTCTCAGCGTCGTCCGTCACCAGGATGCTGATCCTGCTGTTGCCGAGGCCAACAGGGTAGTTCGCCATCCTGCAGACAAAAAAACGTGAATCATCTGTGATGTGAGGTCAAAGGTCGGGGGTCAGGCCCTGGTTTCACCTCGGTCCTCGGTGCTCGTCCAGGTGGACCGTGCAGGATGAGCTGACGGGCATCGGTCTGATTCGAACCGTCACTGTGTCAAAGGTCACCTCGGCACAGTACTCCTTGACCCTGGGGCTGAAGGGTGGAGTCAGGGTGAGGGGGGGGTCGGTGTAGATTTGTCGGAGGTGTGGGTCGACGCAGCGACCTGAAACACACGGAGAAACCGACCAATCACAGAGCTGGATACAATTAGTGTAGTCTGTGTGAGGACCTGACTCATCATCGTATTACCTTTACCTGCAGCTCCGCCCAGGGAAGTCACAGCTGAATCCTGATTGGACGAATCTCCGTCACTCCTGTCAGGGACATGAATATAACTTTAACTTGTCTGACTGAAGGATTGACAGGCTGGTGCAGCAGTGAATTATGGGATGTGGACAACTCACCAGGAGCTGATGTTTCTGAAGAGGTTGTAGTAACAGCTGATCCTGATCATGTGATCAGAGATGCTCAGAGGACGAGAGGAAGCGGAGGATGAAGAGGATGAGGAGGAGGGAAAGAGCTGCAGAGAAACAACAGAAGAGACTGATAGAAAGGGCAGCAGCTCCACCTACTGGTGATGAGATGTAATCACAAAAACAATTTGTTTACCAGTTGAAAAGCAGAGGGCGCTGACATCTGTCTCTGAAACTGAAGAAGAAGAAGAAACTCCTCCTCTGACAAACACAGATCATCTGACCCTCCACAGCCACCGTCCTGAGAGAGAGACAGACAGGGAGAGAGGGAGAGACAGAGAGCGACAAAGAGAGAGATACAGAGAGAGAGAGAGACAGAGACAGAGGGAGAAAGAAAGAGAGAGAGAGTGACAAAGAGAGAGAGATAGACAGAGAGACAATTACATCAACTATTGGACATCTGCAACCAAAACCCAAAGCAAACTCCAATGCTTTTTGTCCCTAAACAGAAAATACTCCAGATTATCTGAGCTCTGTCACCGACCCCAGCCTGAGGAAAACGTCGACTATGTCCAGACTCAGCAACCACAGCCTGAGAGACAGGCCGACACAGACAGACGTGGCTGCTCTGTCCACACAGACAGGTAGAGACAGAGCAGCACTTCCTGCTGCACTGTGACGCAGACATCAGAACGCAGCTCTACACTCACTTTACACACACAACCCCAAACAAACTCTCAGACCAAGAAAAACTTCATCATCTACTGGGAGAGAAAAGAGCCACTGCTGCAGAAGCAGTAAAATATGTGAGTGTCACAGGAGAAGAGAGAAGCTGCACAACAAGCTGCTCACTGATGAACAGACTGATCCTCAGATGCTGTTCTGTGATAATCACCTCTGTACGATACACACCTTTTTTAAATTGATATATATATGTATTAAAGTATAGTTTTAATTAATGTATAGTATATTTTTAATGATGTATAGTGTTAATTGATGTAAAATGTATTATTTTGCTAAAATAATACATTGTTTTATATTATTGTATTATATTATAACACTTTGGCAATATTGTAATACACAGTCATGCCAATAAAGCTTATTGAATTGAATTGAATTGAGAGAGACAGAGAGCGACAAAGAGAGAGAGACAGAGGGAGAGAGATTTTATTTGTCACTATTTACACTGTATAACATTTATACAGTTTTTTTCTCTCATAGAGAAATTCTAGATTAGATAGACATCACATGTCCGTAGAGCAGCTGTTGGTCTGTGACGGAGCAGAGAACCTCTTTGTCCTCACATCAGCCTGAAACTCTCCAGGTCACGAGTCGCTCTGTAAAAACTAAAGTCAATTAAAAGTCTGGATTTCACCACATCAACGTTCAGTGATCCGTTTTACAGGACTAACTAGTGGCAGAACGGGAGTGAAGGTGTCATGGATCTCGACTCCTGATTCCACCACATCCCACACTTTATCCGGACTGTCCAGGAAAATGACTATGGCTCCATTCCTCCGGTAACCAACCACCTGTCCGACCGCTAACCCTGCCTCCTCCACCGAGCAGCTCACTGCCGGCACCAGTTTGACTGCATGACGGCGAGTTAGCTTCACAAACTCTGCCTCACCCGCCTCCATGTTGCCGGCATGTTGCCGGCATGTTGCCCCACCACCGAGCCGGTAGCCTAGCTACCAAACCCAAAACCACCCGAAACACTGATAGATTCCCGTGA